>NC_138770.1:136520950-136725950 GCF_965119305.1 Pelophylax lessonae
CAATGCAGTTGCAGGTCCCTCTTAGGGGGCTGTTGTCTCAGGTAATATCTCCTCAGCAGTGAGGAGCACGTTTCTGCCTCCACCATAGCACAAGAGTGGTGGATGCACTAGTTGTGTCCGTCCGGGAAACCTTTAGTCTTGAGGTTACACCGGCAGAGGTAGCTGAGACTGAGATTCCTTTTTGGTACTTGTTAGCCTACCAAAAGGGCGAAGGATTTTCCTTTACCCAAATGGGGTCGTTTTGAAACGAACCCCTGTTATTTCCAAACGCATGGCTAGGTGCTATCCGTTTGAGGAATTCCTCTTTATAGGATAGACGGTACCACCTGCTGTCTTGCCACAGACTGTTAGGATAAAAAGACCTCGTAACTAACGAGGACCTTCCTTTTCTGCTCATATAGAGTTGTTCGTTCCGTGAGGGCGGGCGATAAGGCGAAACCCTCCAAAGCCCCTTTAGAGGGGTTTCAAAGGGCGCTGGTCGGGTAAACAAAGAGTCCGGCTCAGCCAAGCCTGAAGAATATAGCCTGATGCGCCCCTACCCATCTCTGGGGTGGGGGGGGGGATGTCTTCACCGGTTTCTGGAGGACACAGGATCGAGTTTCGATCACTTCCATCCGTACAGTGGTGGCCTCCCTGCATAAAAGAGATTTCCTGGCGTCCATAGACATATAGGATGCCTATCTTTATATCCCCATCATCGCAGGACATCAGCGTTTTTTCGCTTTCCGAAAGATCATCCCTGGTTCCCACCAGGAGACTGAACTATCTGGGCCTAAGGTTGGATACATCCTGGGCAAGAGAGTTTCTCCTTGCTGGGAAACTCCAGAAGGTTCAGTCAACGTTTCGGATGTTGCTGTCCGTCAATTGGCTGGGACTGATGGTGGCCTTCTTAGAGGCAGTACCGTATACCCAGTCTCATTCCTGAAGGAGATTCTTTTTTAATGGAATCAGAATTCCGATTCCCTGGACAATCGGATCCGGTTGAGCGAGAGGACCAGGAAGTCTCCGATGCTCAACCAGGGGAAGTCATTTCTTCCGATAGTATCCAGATTACCAATAAGGGTATCGGAATTGAGAGCGATCAGATTTTGCCTGATTTACTGGATCGAGCAGCTCTAGAGCAGCCCGATTCGGATCCAATCGCATATGGCCTCTTCATCCAGAGGTTTTTTCCCTAGCTGTCCCTTCATTGGGACATCCCGGATGTGGATCTGTTGGCACCTTGGCCTAACAGGAAGGTGCGGAGGTTTGTAGCTCGCGCCACGATCCTCTAGCGGACGCGGCAGAAACGCTGATCGCCCCGTGGGGGCAGTATCAGCTACGGCATGCCTTCCATCCTCTCAAGTTGCTGCGGGAACTTCTTCGCAGGATAGAGGTGGAGGGAATTCCAGTTATTCTGGAAATTCTGGATTGACCTCGTCAAGCCTGGTACGCCGACTTGGCGAGGCTAGTCGCGGACGCTCCTTGGAGACTTCCTCTCAGGGAGGATTTGCGGTCTCAGGGACCGATCTTCCATCTTGCTTTACAGTCGCTGGCTTAATGGCCTGGCCATTGAGACCCAGGTACTGAAGGACAAGGGAGTGTCAGCTTCAGTTATTCCTACCTCCAGTTAAAGCAAGGAAAGCGACTTCCAGCACATGGAAGTCTTATATTGCATGGTGTGAATCTATTGGATTTTCCCCACATACCTATTCGGTGACCCGAATTTTGGTCTGTCTGCAACAAGGGGTTGAGCAGAAACTATCCTTGAGCACGATCAAGGGTCAGGTTTTCGGCGTTAGCAATCTTCTTTCAAGAAACCTTTGGCTAATCATTCCTTGGTGCGGAATTTCATCCAGGGGGTGCGACATCTGGCTCCGCCAGTGCGCGCACCCTTACCGCCTGGTATCTTAATTTAGTGTGGTCGGTTCTTCAGAAACTTCTCTTTGAAGATATTAGGGAGATTCCCTTGCTTACATTCCCAGAAGGTGGCCTTCTTGGTGGCCATTAATTCTCTATGCAGGGTGTCAGAACTGGCCGCATTATCCTGTCGTTCCCCAGATCTGGTGGTTCATAGGGATAAGGTGGTTCTTCTTCCGAATCCATCCTTCCTTCCTAAAGTGGTTTTCGTAAGACGGACTCACTTTTTGTGATCACGGATAGCCCTTGAAGGGGGTTGCCTGTGTCTGCCGCGACCATATCTACATGGATCAGTCAGACGGTGGTACAGGCTTATTCTATTAAGGGTCGGAATCCTCCGTTCCCTGTTAGGGCGCACTTCACTCGAGCGCTCAGTACTTCCTGGGCCTTTCGCCATCAGGCGTCAGTGGTCCAGGTATGTAAAGCGGCCACCTGGTCGTCGGTACATACCTTTACAAAATTTTATAAAATTGATGTGATGGCATCGGCGGATGCCTCATTTGGCCGCAAGGTTTTGCAGGCCGCAATTTGAGGAGACCGGTGGTCTACCTCGAGGGTTTTTTTCTGTTTGAAAATTTTTTTGTTGAGTCTCATCATTAAGGATGAGCATTGTAAACTTCTAGTTGGCACCGGTTGGGCCTTCTAGATTTGGATTTGATTTCCATTTTCCCACCCCTCATTTGTGATACTGCTCTGGGACTTCCCGAAGGTGCTGTATCACCGAGGACTACGTCTGTCAATGAGCGCTAGAGAAAAATGGATTTTTGTAAAATCTTACCGTAAAATCCTTTTCTCTTAGCTCATTGACAGACGTAGTACCCGCCCCTCTGTTTTTTTGAGTTGGGTTGGGTTAAATTCTCTAAAGACTGCTTTTATGACATAACTGATTTGCTGAGGCAGAGAGAGAGAGGATATACCCTCTGGGACTGCCCCTAGGGTGTGGCCAGAGCATTTTATTTCCTGTCTAGTCCTACTCCTGTGGAGGCAACATAACCCGAAGGTGCTGTATCACCGAGGACTACGTCTGTCAATGAGCTAAGAGAAAAGGATTTTACGGTAAGATTTTACAAAAATCCATTTTTTAAGTAATGACACTGTCTTATTTTAAACACAATTTTGTAACTTGTTTAGTTGTACATTGTGAAGTTCTTAAATATTGACTGTTGTTGAGTGTTGTTTTTAATGTGTAGGGATAGACCTGCGTGTATGGTATGCACATTTAGGCCTCTTGCACATGGCTGAAAAAGGGCCGTACAGTGTCTATTTGAGAAAACTTCTCTGCCTGGGATTGACAGGTAGATCATACAGCCATCCCGTGCAAATCAGTGTCAGGCTTGCTGAAGCTTTGACTGTATGGATATCTCTTCTCCCGATAAGTGACGCACACACACACGGCCATCCATATGATGTAAAAGAAAACATGATTCATCAGACCAGACCACTTTCTTCCATTGCTCTGTGGTCCAGTTCTGATCCTTACATGCCTATTGTAGGAGCTTTTGGCTGTGGACATGTGTCAGCATGGACACCCTAACCGGTCTGCAGCCCAATACACAAGCTGCTATGCACTGTGCTTTCAGATACCGTTCTAAAACTAAATAAGAATTCACTTTTTAATCAATTTGATGTACAGTAGCTCTTCAGTTGGATCAGACTTCACAGGCTCCCCATGTGCATCAGTGAGTCTAGACTGCCCATGACACTTGCTGGTTCACTAGTTTTCTTTCCTTGGACCAATTTTGGTAGGTCCTGACCATTGCAGACTGGGAACATCCCACAAGAGCTGCAGTTTTAGAGTTGCTCTAACCCATTCTAGTCATTGCAGTTTGGCCCTTGTCAAAGTTGCTCACATCCTAATTCTTGCCCATTTTTTCTACTTATAACACCTCAACTGCAGGAACAACATGTTCAATTGTTGCCTATTGTATTCCACCCACTTTCACATGCAATTGTAATGAGATAATTAATGTTCTTAATTTTACCTGTCGGAAATCAAAAAGCTGTGTCTGATCAGTGTATAGGCAAATCCCATTGTTTACGTGCATAATGGGTCACACTGCCCCAAATACAGTAAGTGCAGGGCAAAAGTACCATTACCCATGTAAACAAAGCATTTGTGTGCACATGTACAGCTGTGGCTTCAGACAGTCGGTCATTGATTTGTACAGTCTGGCTATAGGATTCAACTGTTTATCCAAGACAGAGAAATACACCTAAATGTATGCTTTACAGCCCTGTTGCCACTGTTTTCAAAAGGCCTTAAAGAGTTGGTTCGCCCAAAAGTAATAATTAAAGTTGCAGTTGCAGTCTGGTGGATATTGTTGGCTTCTGGCTTTCTATATGTCTTCTAGACTCCAATAGTAAGATTTCACTGTGTGTGTGTGACTTTGTTCCCAACTAATGCGACGACTCCTTTATTTTCTTTAGTATGATCTAACTGAGTGGAACCCCTTTGTCATTTACAAGGCAAGGGGATAAAATTGTTAGGTTGTTCAACTCCCTAACAAAAAAAACAAAAAAATCAATTGTTGCAGGAGATACTATGTAAAGCAGATTTAGCACCGGTTTACACTAGGATTGCCCTAAACCAGCAGGTTTGCACCCACTTGTTCTAGTACGATTCCCACACATTCCCATGCTGTGCAATTTTGCAGCCCTGTCATGTGCATGGTCTAAAAATCACACCGAAATGCAAAAAAATTTGTGCACGCATTACATTTAAAATGTGCCATACCAAACATCGTGGTACTTTGGTACCATGTGATTTGTCGCTTGCAAGGGAACTGCATGCATCACGTCATGAATTATTATTTAAGAAGCAAGGACCCGAAAATTCAAAAAATTCAGACTGTGAATTTTCACAAATCATTATGCGATATTCCAGACAATACACTGAAATTAGAAACATCCTTAGGAAGCATTGGTCTATACTAGAGCTGCACGATTCTGGCCAAAATGAGAATCACAATTTTTTAGCTTGGAATAAAGATCATGATTCTCTCACGATTCTCTGTGTAACAAAAAAAAAATTGGGATAACTTTACTGTTACGTTTTTTTTTTTTTATTCATTAAAGTCTATTAATTGCGTTTGAAAGACTGCTGCGCCAATACAGTGTGACATAAAATATTACAACAATCGCCATTTTATTCTGTAGGGTCTCTGCTATAAAAAATATATAAAATATTTGGGGGTTCTAAGTACTTTTCTAGCAAAAAAAAACTGATTTTAACTTGCAAGCAACAAGTGTCAGAGAAAGGTCTAGTCTTTAATAGGTTAAACTTCCTTTCTCCCTGGCAGAGGGAAGGAAAAGATACAATGTAATCATTTTTGTTTATAGTTACTGGGAGACTTTGCTGATAGGCGTTTGCAGGAGGAAAGATACAATGTAATCATTTTTGTTTATAGTTACTGGGAGACTTTGCTGATAGGCGTTTGCCGGGAAGCTTTTTTCTTTTTTTTTTTTCCACAGCTGTTCTCTCTGCTATGCAGCTATGCAAAGAATCGAGCAAATTTCAGGTTTAGATCGTCAGGGGGGGGTGAATCGAGATCGCGATTTTCATACGATTAATCGTGCAGCTCTAGTCTATACTAACAGATGACCCCAAGGTAAAACATTTTGTGCCCTCAGTTCCATCTATCACCTTTATAAGGGCGAGATCCCTGAGGGACAAATTCACGCAAAGTGAATACCAAGACACAAAGAGAGCTAAACATTGTCCGGCATCAGGTTATTTTCCATGCGGACACTGTTATTATTGTTCCCTCATTGAAAAATTCAAAACATTCCCACTTCCTGATGGCGAACTGTTTGTCCCCAAACACTTGGCCAATTGCCAAATGCGTGGCATAGTGTATCTAAAGTTCTGTGAGTGCAGAGCATTCTATATTGAAAAAACAAAACAAGACTTGCAGGCCTGATCCACCATTAATCCAGTCCAGAGCAATGATGTGCAGCCAATGCTGAAGTTAGTGCATGCGGTCCTAAAGTGGCTGAAAGAGCCTGGAGGAGATCAGCAGCATGTGAATATAAAAAGGGAGGATGAAAAAATGGCAATTGTTTAATATAACCAGTGCTTTAATGAACTGAATGTTATCTAGCCAGGGTTTACATCTACTTATGTTTCTACTATGTTTTTAATATTTAATATAATTATTGTTATTTATTTAGTATTTATCTTTAAAAATTATTTGTGTGTAGCATTTGCTGCAACTGTTAAGCCTTGTGCACACCTTTATAACAGCAGTCATAATAAATAGAACAATACCTTTTTGTTTTTTTTTCTTTTTAAAATCCTTTGTTTTTGGTAGGCGACAATAACAGTCTATGAACGTTTAAAACAAGTACTACAGAAAATAGCCACACCATTTCATAATATAAAGGCATAATAAAAATAAAGCCAACAATAAAAAACATATTGTGGAATTGCCCAAGGACGCTGGCTCTAAAAAAACAGCAAGTAAATCAAATTTGCCTGCGGTAGAAAGCAACAACAAACCCCGCTAGTAAGAGAGCAGTTTTTTTTTTTTTGTTTTTACATTTCAATAACAAAATTTGAAAAGAAAAGAAAAAAAAAGGGGCGGGGGGCTCCTATCCCTCTGCCTCTCCTTCAAGAGGTCTTTGTAAGTCATGGAAAATTGGAACCAATAGAACCATGTTTTACGAAAAACATTCTCCCAGGGGGTGCAGAGACATAGCGAGGTCTTCTCTGTGCCAAATTTCATTTATCACATTTATCCATTGGCTAATTACCAGGGTCAGAGGTGACTTCCAGTTGGAGGTAATACAGAATCTGGTAGTATTCAGAAGATGGATAGTCAAGGATTTTCAATACTTCTGCTTCGGTAGGCTGATTAGATGTAGAAGGCATGCAGGGGGATTGTCTATAAAATCGTAACTAAAAACTCAGCCAAGGAAGTTGCCATCTTGGCCTTTGTTTGAACTTCAACTGCCATGATGCTCACATTTGATGGTTTGACAGTTTGGATGAGAACACAAGCAATGTGACAGTTATGCTCATAGCACCATGGCAGTTGAAGAATAAACAGAGGCCAAGATGGCAGCTTCCTTGGCTGAAAATTATAGGAGGGTTTACTTCCACTTTAAGGACAAGCCAGTAAGGTCATGAATCAAGCAGATAAGACCAGAAAGGGCCGATCTCTGGGCATATCCAATAGATACCAAATAAGGTACCCTCTGTACGCCCACATCTTCAGCCGTTAGTAGGTATCTCTGGGAATATTTTGTGTAATCTAGTTGGTACCCTATACCACCTGGTTAAAGCGGAGTTCCAGCCATTTACTCACCTGTCCAACGGTCCAGCGATGCGGCCGCCCGAAGCCTTGATCCTCTCCCTCGGCGCCGGCATCACTGCTGTGGGCACCCGGCTGTTTCAGTTTGCGGCTTCACAGCCGGGTACCCACTGCGCATGCGCGAGTCTTGCTGCGCGCCGTGATTGGCCGGCAATCTTCTGGGACCTCTGACGTGTCCCAGAAGATTGCAGGGAGGGAGGGGGAGAGGAGAACTTCCGCTCAGGGCGCCGCGGCGCTCCGAGCGGAAGTGGGAGCGGGTACCTGTCAAAACTAGGTACCCTCTCCCCCCCCCAGAAAATGACATGCCAAATGTGGCATGTCGGGGGGTCAGGACTCCCTAAAGCGGAAGTTCCACTTTTGGGTGGAACTCCGCTTTAACAATTTGTATCATGCTTCTTGGAGTCTGAAGGAGAATGGGGATTAAAAGCGGAGTTCCAGCCATTTCACTCACCTGTCCAACGGTCCAGCGATGCGGCCGCCCGAAGCCTCGATCCTCTCCCTCGGCGCCGGCATCACTGCTGTGGGCACCCGGCTGTGACAGTTTGCGGCTTCACAGCCGGGTACCCACTGCGCATGCGCGAGTTTGCGCTACGCGTTGTGATTGGCCGGCAATCTTCTGGGACCTCTGACATGTCCCAGAAGATTGCAGGGAGGGAGGGGGAGAGGAGAACTTCCGCTCAGGGCGCCGCGGCACTCCGAGCGGAAGTGGGAGCGGGTACCTGTCAAAACTAGGTACCCGCTCCCCCCCAAAAAAAATTACATGCCAAATGTGGCATGTCAGGGGGTTAGAATACCTAAAGCGGAAGTTCCACTTTTGGGTGGAACTCCGCTTTAAGAACAAAGAAAGGACATTACTCTAGAATCAATGCTTTTATCACTGAACTACAGTTAAGGCTTAGCAGATAGCGAGAACCAGGCATGATGCCTCACACTTATGCAGTTGATTTTGTCCTTCTCATTTTGACACATAAGAGGTTTTTGTTTTGGACATGAGAGGATCCCAGAGAACAGACAGTTTCTTTTTATAAAGTTAGACTTCAGGTAGTTACTGAAAACAGAAATACAGCTCTGTAATCATCAATATATCGTAAATGTAGTTTTTAAATGAAAGCATGGTAAGTACCTAAATATGACTTGGTATAACCCTTTTTTCTTTATCGTACATCATGGGACACAAAGCAACCATAATAATTACTGTCTGGGTTATACTCCACCTATAGGTGAATAGACACTGGCAAAAAGACAGGAAGGCCCCCTCTATATAACCACCCCATACAGGAAGTTTTTTCCGCCAGTGTCTTAGAGGTCATGGTTGGAGAGGCTCTACATATTTTAAAGTTATGCCATGGTCCCAGATAAAGATCCTGCAGGATCCAAGGGGCTTGGCAATCAGATCCATCAGAAAGTATAAGAATAAAAATGGATGGTACTTGAGACTCGGTAGATGGAAGACTGCAAGGTTTTGCCTGTAATGTGACCCCCTTGGGCGCTGAACCCTGGAATCCGGACCCTTGGTAAAGACTGACCCCAAAGGCGATCTGACAGGGTGTGTGACAGGAGTGGCCCCAAGGGAGTGGCCCCAAGATTTTAGGGGTACCCAGTCCTTGAAGGTCCACAAGTGACTGAACCCACCGTGATTGGGTGAAGGCTGGATTCTAGCTATAAGCAGAGTCCTGCAGAGAGATTGGTAAGTAAAGTTACTTTAAATGAGATGCACTGTTACCTATATGATATTTAACAGATACCTGGTGCCATGATTTATGTCTCCACTAGAGGGCAGTGATGTTTATTCTGTTGTGGTATGCATACCTGGATTCCTCACACTGTTTTCACAGCCAGACCCCCTGAAGCCTGGCGGGCAGCGGGACTAATATACCCTATCTGCGCATCTGCTTTTACCCGGCGCCTTTGGTGGCCGTTCCCTGCTGTGGTATATGGCTGCAGGGGCGCACGCAGGTAGGCCCTATTTACGATCATGCGCGAGCATGCACGTGGAGCAGGGGGCGTGTCCGTGACACATCGAGCATGCACGTGGTGATCAGCGTACATGTAGAACTCCGCACAGGTGTAGTAAGGGGTCGAGATGGCGCGGCATTTGAGGAAGTTTTCCCGAGAGCCTGGGCTTCTCTAAGGAGCTGGATGGTACACAGAGCAGCTGCAGCTGGGTGAGTGAGTGACTGTGGGTGGATGGATGCAGGCACTGACAGATTTTGTTACTGTGAGGGTAACTGTACTGTGTATTTTGAAAAGCTGATTACAGCTTAACACAAGGATTGAGTGCACTTATCATGCACCTGATATGAGGCCGAAATGCAGAGAGGGCTCCCCTTGCGGCTGAGTGCGGTACACCCCTGAGGTTGGAACAGAAGGTGTAGTACCCACAGAAGCACTGGTTGCCAACAGGATCCGTGGAGTAGACCGGTGGTCACCAGAAGAGTGCTGGGCAGAAGTCCTCTGGGAGTCTTCAGATGGACTTGACAACTAGAGCAACCAGGCTGCAGGTGAAGAGACTAGCAGAGGGTCAAACATGGTAAATCAGTCCAAGGGTTCAGGCAGGTAGCGGCAACAGGAACTTAGCCAAGGTCACAAAAGAAGGGCAGGAAGAAGGCAGAAGCAAAGTCCGTTGAGCAAGCCAAGATCATATATTGGTGGGCAGGCAGATAGATAGCAAGTCCATGGGCCAAGCCGGGGTCAAATACTGAAGAGCCAAAACTGGAGTAGGGTAGGTCAGACAAAGCCAAGGGTCAAGCCAGGAGAGGAGAGCAGACGGGTCAGGAACATGCTGAGTCACAACTGGAAATCCAAGGAAGGCAGCGAATGCTCAGGACACAGGGAAAGCTGAAGACAATCCAGCAACTTGATGGGCTGAGCAGGGTCTTACATAGGCCAACAAATGGACGTATCTATGGCATAATGCATGTGCCATCATGTATGCGCATTCGCGCATGCAAGCCATTTGCGAACGGGCGTACGCCCATTAGCCAAACTTCTGCCAGTGCGCTAGCACACGGAAATGTGCCTGATGCACCCATCACAAGTACTGGTGGAGCTGCCAGTCACACCATGACCATTTCTCTGACAGCAATAAAGTAGTACCTCGAGTTTCTTGTCTGGAGCAAAGTCCTCCCAGAAAAGGAGTGGTGGGGGGGGTGGCACAGCAGGAAGGGGCACAAGTGTGCCGCCGTTAGGATTGGAAAATCCTAGCTGAACATCCTCTGTGTTAACCTCCCCTGCGAGGCCAGAGGCTACGTCCGGATCTGCTTTCTCAGGGTCCGATATTCCACCCTGCTTTACAGTCTCCAAATGTGACGGTTTGGCTATTGAATACAAGATTTTGAGGGAGCAGGGTATATCACGTCCTACAGGCTCTACCATGATAAATGCTAGGAAACCAGTCTCTGGGAACATTTATTGCAGAGTCTGGAAGTCTTACATTTGATGGTGTAGGGCCAGGAAGTGGGATCCCCGTAAATATATCATCAGGAGTCCTACAGAAACAACCCTTTGAGTCCATTCGGCATATTCCTCTGGTTCTTCTGCTTGGTTTTGGTTGCAGTATCATCAGCTAGAAGGGTGTCAGAATTAGCAGTTCTTTCTTGTAAGGAGCCATTTTTGATCTTACTCCAAGATAGGGTGATTCTGGGTCCACACCCAGGGTTTTTGCCCAAGGTGGTGTCCAGTTTTCATTTGATTGAAGACATCACAGTGCCCACTACCCTTCTTTCCAAATCCACAAACAACAGAGGAAAAGTTGGTACATTCTCTCAGTGTAGTATGTGCATTCAGGGTCTATTTAAAAATGTCAGCTCAGATTTGGAAGACCAATTCTTTGTTCCTGCTGCCAGAAGGGCCCAGAAAAGGGCAGGCAGAATCTAGGTCAACGATCTCCCAATAGATTTGCCAGGTTATTATCCAGGCATATGGTTTAAAGGGGAAGGCCCCACTCTTTGGGGTAAAGGCACACTCTACCAGAAGAGGATGTGCTTCATGGGCAGTTCACCATCAAGCTTCTATGGCTCAGATTTACAGGGCAGCTACTTGGTCTTCAGTACATACATTCACTAGATTTTATCAGGTTGATGTTAGGGCCCAAGAGGATTCTGTGTTTGGCCGCAGTGTGCTGCAGGCAGCAATGCAGATCCTTTCAATCCGATAGTGGTTGTCATAATCCATGTCCCTCTCCCCCCAAGTGCATTGCTTTGGGACATCCCAGTTAGTAATTATTATGGCTGCTCTGTGTCCCGTGATGTACGATAAAGAAAATTGGATTTTTCCTACATCTTACCTGTAAAATCCCTTTCTTGGAGTACATCACGGGACACAGAGGTCCCTCCCCTCTTATCTGGGAAGTTTATTGCTTGCTACAAAACTGGGGTACTTCCTGCTTGGGAGGGGTTTTAATACAGGGGGACTTCCTGTCTTTTTAGTTGCTAGTGTCCAATCGCCTATAGGTGGCGTATAACCCAAATAGTAATTATTATCGCTGCTCTGTGTCCCCGTGATGTACTCCAAGAAATGGATTTTATAGGTAAGATGTAGGAAAAATCCAATTTTTTTCAGTCCCTGTAGAACAGAGCTCAGACTACAAAAGGAAGAGCAGTACATGCAGCTGATCCGTTGTGCTGTAGTGCTCATGTGCTAATGAGGGGCATGCTGATAGGATGAGAAAGGCGAGTGACAGAGAGAGGAGCCCATCAATCTGCGGCTTCTCATTTTATTGTCCAGGCTGGGGGAGGTACAAGACCTGTAAGTGTACACTAACTGCAATAGAAAAAAATCCAGTCTACTGCCCTGCCAGACAGGGCTGTGCTGTATTGTGAAGCTGTGCACATTTTTGAACTGGATAGACAGAAATACAAATTCTTGGGTAGATAAAACCACTCTTGTATATCTGTTTTATCTGTGTATTTACCTATTTGCTTGCAGTTCAGCTTTAAGCCTTGGGTTCACCACAATTCAGCTGTATAAAATATACTATCACAAATGAAACATATGTATTAAAAGGTTTCCTATGACCTATGAGATTCCATACCTCTCCCCATGTAACACATTAAGTGTGCGATTCGACTCCTATTCACTGCGTCATTACTTTTGATTGTGTAGACCTTGCATATTCAATAACTTTAATATTCTACTTTTATATTACTTGTACAAGCTCCCCAATCCACCTTCCTATTTCCTCCCATCTTTATCCTTTTCACCCCAGCTATTGATAACCATTGTCATTGTATCTCCTTGAATTGTTGTTTGCTTTGATTTGTCAACAAAACGTTTTCAATAAAGGTATATTGAAATTAGAAACATGTACTGGCATTGCAGGTCTGCTTCTGAAAATGTTGCCTGGCTGTTTCAGACCTTTAATACTTCTGTATCACAGAACAGAAACAAGCATGCAGCCAACTAAAGTCAGAATTACATCTCTCCAAATGCGTTCAAGGTTGGTGACTCAAACCAGCCAAAGCTTCAAAGTGACGATTATGTAGTTAACGTTCTCAGAAGCAGAGGTCATCAATTGCAGTCTACATATTTATTTTGTTACAGCACCTTTAAACAAGCAAGTAACACATATTGCAGATTTTCAAAGGCAAAATTGATATAGGTGTTATGTCCATGGTCCAGTCTCGTTCATGATTAGTAAAGTGTAGGTATAGCTAAAATGTTTTTTCTAGTATAGGGTAGGGATGGACTAGAACACCTATCATGATTCCATTGCTGTCCATGTCCCCATTATGTAAATTTACGTTTTTGTTTTTTTTCTGGTGACCATGATCACTGAATTAAAAAGTGATTGGAAAACCAAAATTTTACAGTTCACCAGAGCAATTGTAATTGTCTATATTTTCTAGAGATTTCCTCGCATTTCTAGAGATTTCCTTGCATTTCCTGTTGCTTTTTTTTAGATTGGAAGTGAGGGAATATATTCATAATGGGACACTGACTATTCAAAGCTACAATAAAATGTATTTGCTATAGAGAAAATGTAATTAATGTTTACATAATTTATCATGCTCACCTATCTGCGTCTCAGCATCATTACATGCATAGCTTTCTGTTACTGAACATTGACTGGGTATTTTTTTTACACTGTTTTGGACTTTTACTACATTTACAGTTGTGTTCAAAATTATTCAACCCCCCAATGCTGTAAAGGGTTTAGGGAATTTAGTGTACATTTGTAATTGTATTCAGAATGAAATCCTACAAGGACTTCTTAAAGAACCATATGCAACTAAAATGACATCAATTGGTTTTGTAATACAGTAGTAAATGTTTCTTTTGTGAATTCTTCATTGACACAATTATTCAACCCCTTAAAGACTACCACAGGTTCATTGAAGTGTTTTCAATCAGGTATTGAAAACACCTGTGGATGTCAGGGAGCAGCAATAAAGCCTAATAAGCACCAATTAGGCAGCTTTAAAATGACTGTGATACTCAGCTCCTTCTAGACATTTACTGGTGTGGTTACAAACATGGTGAAGTCAAGAGAATGGTCCAGGAAGACAAGAGAAGAGGTGATTACTCTTCACGGGAAGGGCAATGGCTATAAGAAGATTGCAAAGATGTTAAACATACCAAGAGACACCATAGGAAGCATAATTTGCAAATTCAAGGCAAAGGGCACTGTTCTGGTTGTGGCAGAAAGAAGATGCTGACTTCGACTGCTGTGCGCTACCTGAAGCGTAGAGTGGAGAAAAGTCCCCGTGTGACTGCTGAGGAACTGAGAAAAAATTTGTCAGATGTGGGTACTAAAGTTTCTGCTCAGACAATACGGTGCACACTGCGTAATGAAGGCCTCCATGCCAGAACTCCCAGGCGCACCCCCTTGTTGTCTCCAAAGAATAAGAAGAGTCGACTGCAGTATGCCAAAAGTCATGTGGACAAACCACAGAAGTTTTGGAATAGTGTTCTGTGGACTGATGAAACAAAATTAGAACTGTTTGGGCCCATGGATCAACGCTATGTTTGGAGGAGGAAGAACAAGGCCTATGAAGAAAAGAACACCTTGCCTATTGTGAAGCATGGCGGGGGGTCAATCATGCTTTGGGGCTGTTTTGCTTCTGCAGGTACAGGGAAGCTTCATCGTGTGCAAGATACCATGAATTCTCTTCAGTACCAGGAGATATTGGATGACAATGTGATGCAGTCCGTCACAAACCTGAGGCTTAGGAGACGTTGGACCTTTCAACAGGACAATGATCCCAAGCATACCTCCAAGTCCACTAGAGCATGGTTGCAGATTAAAGGCTGGAACATTTTGGAGTGGCCATCACAGTCACCAGACTTAAATCTGATTGAGAACCTCTGGTGGGACTTAAAGAAAGCAGTTGCAGTGCACAAGCCTAAGAATGTGACTGAACTGGAGGCTTTTGCCCATGACGAATGGGCGAAGATACCCGTAGATCGCTGCAAGACACTTGTGTCAAGCTATGCTTCACGTTTAAAAGCTGTTATAACTGTAAAAGGATGTTGTACTAAGTACTAAGATTGAATGTCACTTGGGGGGTTGAATGAAACTGATAATGATGTGAGCACAGAAAAGACATTTGTGGTTATTTCATTATAAATGTTATGTTATATTTGTCTGACCTACACGTGACTCTTTGATTTAATTGTAAGCAGGATGACTGAATGATCAAAATCAATGTCAAACTGGCCAAAACAATAAATTTCAGAGGGGGTTGAATAATTTTGAACACAACTGTACTATATATGAAGGGTTTTCAAAATGTTTCCGCACTTTTTTATATTTAATATAGTTTAAGAAAAAGTGTTGAAACTTTTTGAAATGCCCTCGTAGTTACTGCAATAAAAAACAAATTTATCAAAAAAAGTATCTTCTTGAGATATATATATATATATATATAGATATATACACACACACATACTGTGTATGTATGTGTCAGTATTTTCATAAGATATTCCGAGGGGCTGAAGTGACACTTTGAAGAAGTTTACATTAATGCTGGAGCTCTTCTCTTCTCTTCTGTGCCTTAATTACAGATGTACTTTAACCTCAATAAGACCCCTAAACCTAAACTTTAACTTCATCCCCAGCTTAATTAACAACACGCAACCTAAACCCAGAGTGAAATGGATTCTTCTACAATGTAAAAAACTATATTATCACAGCATTTTTAGCAGCACTAATGTTAAAATATCAGGGAGCAAAAGCTTTTCTATATGCCAAATTATTGAAGCTGAACAACCTATGTTGAAGTCTTTGTCAAAATAAAAAAATTACAATTATAATGACATTTGTGGGTAGAAGGATGTGAACATTTTCTGTGATTCAAAGTTTTTTTTAAGAAAATGTCAATGCAAAAAATCTCCCAATGCTGCAGAAGTTTCTACTGTTCTGCTATTGTAAAAATGCAAATTAGAGTATCTTGTCCCCAATGACTACTTTTCTCCTTGTGTGCTATCTTGTGTTCAAAACAACTGAATTTTGACTTACACCCTAATGTCTGTAGCCACAAACTTTCTTCCGGGTAACTAAAGAAACAATTACTGTCATAATAGTATCACGGAGTACTGTCCATGATACATTTTTTTTTATTCGTACATAAGAACAAGCTTTTGGGTTATGTTCCTTTCCTCAAGGTCAAGTACCTTATCACAAAGTTTTAGCAGAATGTTAAAAAAAAAAAAAAAAAAGACAATCTCCAAATGAAGGAGAAAAAACATAGAAAAAAAAAACACAAACAAATGAACACAGCAATTGTAATCAAACTAGAATAGTTAGTGAGATAAGACCGAGAGAAAGATATAGACCTGTTTGATGAGTGAGAAAACCTAGTGCCCCGTACACACGTACCAATTGTTGGCCGTAAATTTTTGGTCAACGTCCGATCGGCCGATTGTCGGCTTGTTAGTAGACAACCGACTGCAACTTTTCGGCCGAACAAAATCTGGTGTGCATGCTATAAAATTTTTGTTGGCCAACAACAGAATGGCCAATTGTTCCTCAGTCAGTACAGATTTTGGGCCAACAAAAAGCAGTTGAGCAAGACTGGGCATGCTCAGAGAAGAAAAAACACACGAAAAGTAGACCAGAACATGACATCACTTCTGCAGTTGGTTGTTGTTGGCCGACAAAATACGTGTGCAGTCTAGAGCACATTTCAACCAACACAACAACACTGGACAAAAGACGGCGGATCGGTCTGCCAACAATTGGTGCGTGTGTACGAGGCATAGGACTTAATTTAGGCCACTATCTTTTGTGTTAAATTGAACTATCATTCTTAGTTCAAACGTTTTCCTTTCCTAAATAGTTTTGAAATTCCCTTTAAGAGCTAAGACATTGAGGTCTTCCATAGTATGGTCCGCTTGTGAGAAGTGATGTCCCACAGGTGTGCAGAACTCATCATCTTTATGTTCCATCATGGTGTGTCTGTGTAAATTCATCCTTGTTTGCAACATCTGTCCTGGTTAGCCAATCAAAGATCCTTTGATACATCTTTTGCATTGGTTAAGATACACATTACTGGAGATGCAGTTGTATGATCCTGTGATATTTAAGGTCCTTTTTGGGTGTGTGACATTTTTTGATGGATTAATTTGGTTGCACAGTTTGCAGCGTTTTTTATTGCAGCTTTTGCTTCCATTTTTGTAACTTCATAATCAGAATAAGGTTTCCTGCTAACTTATGTCTGAGGTTGGGTGGTTGTTTAAAAACCAGCATTGGGGTTTTTTGTAATATTTATTTCAGAGTTTCTTTCTTTTGTTATAATGGGTTGTAAATCTGTGATTCTTTCTTATTCCTTCTAATGCTAGATTGTACAGTGTATGGTTACTAGAGGTACACAGTTATTTGTTTTTTTCTTTGTATTGGAGTAGATTTTCTCTTTGAGTTTAAAGGCTATGTTTATGCTGGTGTCAATAGTTTTTTTCTTGTAACCTTTTCTATGGAAGGAGTCTTCTAGTGTTCTAAGATGTTTATCTCTGTCTTCTGGGTCTGAGCATATTCAGTGGTATATTTTGGCCTGGCTGTGTATGATGGCCTGTTAAGTGCGTTGGGGTGAAAACTGGAACTATGGAGATGGTTGCATCTGTCAGTAGGTTTCCTGTATATTGAGGTGTGATGTATACTGTGCTGTCAAGAAAGTTGCCGTATGTTTGAATATTCCATTTTTAGTTTGATGGGTGAAAAGCGTTGATCAATGAGTCAAATTGTTCTACATTTTCTTCTCCTTCTGTCCATATGATAAGCATATCATTGATATAGGGATAGTATCTGTATGGATTTTGTTGTATGCTGTTCAGGAATTTGTCCTCCAGGTCAGCCACAAATAAGTTTGCATGTTGGGGTGCCATTTTACTTCCCATAAATCGTGTACTTCTGTGGTGAAAGATTGTATAAAATTTGATTTTGCTGGGTGGATATCAGGGATGTAACTCGCAGTCTGAAGTTGTCAATATAGGTGTCCAGTGTGTGTTTGTGTCCTTGTGGAGGTGTGAAGTTGCTGTTCTTTTTTTTTGCATTCAATTGTCCTAGGATTCTTTTCATTGCTGTGATAATATTCTTTCAACCTTAGTCTCCTGAAGAATTCCTCCATACAGTGCCTTCAAAAGGTATTCATACCCCTTGAAATTTTCCACATGTTGTCATATTACAACGAAAAACTTTTTATTTTATATTTATTTTATTGGGATTTTATGTGATAGACCAACACAAAGTGGCACATAATTGTGAAGTGGAAGGAAAACGATAAATGGTTTTCAAATTGTTTTACAAATATCTGAAAAGTGTGGCATGTATTTGTATTCAGCCCTATTTACTGATACCCCTAGCTAAAATCTAGTGGAACCAATTGCCTTAAGAAGTCACCTAATTAGTAAGAAGAGTCCACCTGTGTGTAATAAAATTCCAGTATAATAGCAACTGTTCTGTGAAGCCCTCAGAGGTTTGTTAGAGAACCTTAGTGAACAAACAGCACCATGAAGACCAAGGAACACACCAGACAGGTCAAGGATAAAGTTGTGGAGGAGTTTGAAGCAGGGTTAGGATATACTAAAATATTCCAAACTTTGAACATTTCACAGAGCACTCTTCAATCCATCATCCCCAAACGGAAAGAGTATGGCACAACTGCAAACCTACCAAGACATGGCCGTCCACTAAAATGACAGGCCGATCAAGGAGAGCATTGTTCAGGTAAGCAGCCAAGAGGCCCATGGTAACTCCTGCAGAGATCCACAGCTCAGGTAGAATCTCTCCATAGGACAACTATTAGTCGTGCACTCCACAAATATGGCCTTTATGGAAGAGTGGCAAGAAGAAAGCCATTGTTGAAAAAAAGCCATAAAAAGTGCAGTTTGTGAGAAGCCATGTGGGAAAACAGCAAACATGTGGAAGAAGGTGCTCTGGTCAGATGAGACCAAAGTTGAACTTTTTGGCCTAAAAGCAAAACTCTATGTGTGGCGGGAAAAATAACACTGCACGTCACCCTGAATACATCATCCCCACCATGAAATATGGTGGTGGCAGCATCATGTTGTGGGGATGCTTTTCTTCATCAGGGACAGGGAAGCTGGGAAGATGGATGAAGCCAAATACAGGGCAATATTAGAAGAAAACCTGTTAGAGTCTGCAAAAGACTTGAGACTGGGGTGGAGTTTCGCCTTCCAGCAGGACAGCGACCCTAAACATACAGCCAGAGCGACAATGGAATGGTTTAGATCAAAGCATATTCATGTTAGAATGGCTCAGTCAAAGTCCAGACCTAAATCCAACTGAGAATCTGTGGCAAGACTTGAAAATTGCTGTTCACAGACACTCTCCATTTATTCTGACAGAGCTTGAGCTATTTTGCAAGGAAGAATGGGCAAAAATGTCACTCTCTAGGTGTGCAAAGCTGGTAAAGACTTAGGCCCCTTTCACACAGGGAGTCCGTTCAGATCCGCCTGTCAGTTTTTTTGGTGGATCTGAACGGACACCCCATGCACCTCTATGGGGCATCAGATGTCATCGGAGACATGTCCGCTGAAATCCGATCCGTCAAAACCGGATGGATGGAAACCCTATTTTCCATCCGCCTGACGGACTCCGTGTGTGAAAGGGGCCTTACCCAAAAAGACTTGCAGCTGTAATTGCAGAGAAAGGTGGTTCTACAAAGTATTGACTCAGGGGGCTGAACACAAATATACGCCACACTTTTCAGATATTTTTTTGTAAGAACATTTTTTAAATCATTTATCATTTTTATTCCACTTCACAATCATGTGCCACTTTGTGTTTGTCTATCACTTAAAACCCCAATAAAATATATTTACGTTTTTGGTTGTAACATGACAAAATGTGGGAAAATGTCAAGGGGTATGAATACATTTTCAAGGCACTGAATCTGACAATAACTGTAAACTATCCAGTTTGGTGGTTGGGCAGAATGTGTGGCCTTTGGAGAGGACTATTATTTCTGGTTCAGAAAGTTTGATTTGATAAATTGATGATTCCAAGTTCCTCTGTTATATGCACATTGTCACTCAGACTAGCATTTACACAAGAGATATACCTTGGGATAATGAATTGCATTCCAGGTCACTGATAGCAGGAGGTATAGATGTTGTGTTGGTTTTATGTTGTTTATGTTGTATCCAAAAAGCTTGCTCTTGGTAAAGCTTCTGGAGTGTTTTCTTTCCATGGTAAGTTTTTGCAGTTGTCTTTGTAAATTTTCCATTTCATTCTTAATTTGGTTAATGTTAATAGGGTCCAATGATGTTAGGGATTCAAACAAGGACTGTTTTTTTTTCCTGATTGTTACCCTTTTACCATACAGTTTGTGAATTAGGTTGTTACTCAGTTTTTCGCTGGTACGTCGGCAAAGACTTTCTGCATAAGGAGAGGTAAAGGGGTTGTAAAGTCAGGAGGTTTTTTTCCTAATGCATTCTATGCATTAAGATAAAAAATACTTCTGTGTGCAGCAGCCCCCCTAAAACTTACCTGAGCCCCACCTCTGTCCAGTGATGTCCATGAGTGTCTTGGCCATAGAGGACTCTCTATGATTCTCATCCTGATTGGCTGATACACAGCAGCAGCGCCATTGGCTCCCGCTGCTTTCAACCAAAGTCAGTTAGCCAATCAGGAGAGAGAGGGGGCAGGGCCGAACCGCAGCTCCATGTCTGAATGGACACAGGGAGCTGTGACTTGGCTCGGGTGCCCCCATAGCAGGCTTCTTGCTGTGGGGGGGCACTCAACAGGAGGGAGGGGCCAGGAGCACAAAAGAGGGACCCAAGAAGAGGAGGATCCTGAATGCTCTGTGCAATTCCACTGCATAGAGGAGGTAAGTATAACAGGTTTGTTATTTTTATACAAAACAAAATGAGGCTTTGCAATCACTTTAAGTGTTTTGCACAAGAATATTTCATCTGCAGACCTTGTGGTATGAGATTCCTCTTTTTGCATCTTGAGAGGAATAAGATATCACTGTTAATCTGTGTTCCTTTGTGATTAGGTTGGTTAACTGTCATGCAGCTATATGCAGTATCTTTTATCTTGCTTGAGACTATTGTAGCCGTATTAGTGCACTTGCGACACAAACAATTGATCCTTTTTTTATTTGCACTAACATACAATTTCTCAAGAATTTCATCCCTTGTGGTACCTGAGACTTCCGCTAAGCTCCATACTACTCAGGCAGGCAGGCAAAACTGCCCTTTCCAGTGCTGCATCTTTTTTAACAAATCATTATGCTCACAATAAACATACATCAGCAAACTTTTCTTGCCAGCATTGACAGCAGGCACCTTCACTCCTACAGCCCCGATGCATTTCTAACCTGGACACTCTTTATTCCCTAGAATAATGGTTGTTAACTTACAGGGTGAAGGGGGCTCCATTATAATCTATTTCAGAAGACTATCAGAGACTTTAGACACTAGAAGATGTAAAAGACTGCAGACATGTAACAGGGGTGCATTTAGACTGAAGGTACACTACAGAAAATAGTCCACAATTGGGAATCTGAGACTGCTAAAGAGATCACATTTTAAAGCCTCTATGCAAATGATGTCTTCCACTACTGACTCCTGAGTCCTGCAAAGGGCCACACACAAGTAGTATACCCACAAGTGTGACACCAGAATCTACAAGAACCACTTTCAGGGTCCAAAATGCGTCACATCAAAATTGGATCTTTCTGTACAGAAGATTGCTTGCAAGAAATTCTACAAAAACTACATTCTTAGACACAAGGTACCATATTTTACATTTTCAGAGTGCTAGGAGATTTTTTGTATTGATTGTCACTTTAGTGGTTATAATGACAATAGCCATAGTTAGCAAGTGCCCAAAATAGGCCACAAAGGAAATAGATTTCTTTGGGACTGACAATCTTTAGGACTTGTTTGCCATTGTATTTGTTATAAATTGTATTTGGTGTTTACCAGATTGATAGTTGTGTAGGATCTACCTTTTTCCTAATTTTGTAGGCAAAATATTAGATGACCTACAGTAGGTGCTTTGGGCCAGCTACATCTGAAATGCTGTATTATACTCGATATACACATTAAAAAGTATGTTTACTGTGGAAGTTGTGCCCCAAAAAGGTAAGCTGAGGATAAGGGGCTAGTTACAAATGTATAAACAGTAACTCACCCTAGCTCCACCGCACTGTGGGAAGATAAAGAACTAAGTGCCGGTGCTCAGGCTGAACGCCCAAACCAAATGTTATATGAATAAAGCTGGCACACGAAAAGTCTTCTTCCAAGTAAAATACTTTATTCCAAAATGGATAGCGGTGACAACATGACAAATGTCATGTTTGTCATGTTGTCACCACTATCCACGTTGGAATAAAGTATTTTACTTGGAAGAAGACTTTTCGTGTGCCGGCTTTATTCATATAACATTTAGTTACAAATGTATGGCCTCTGGTTTCCCTGCAGTTGATCTAATCCCTATTCTATGATTAAACATGCCTTGTTCCGCACTTATAGAGTTGGCAATTTTGGTACAGGCGAATTTTGCTTCCTCATGTTAGAGCCCCTCCCTTGATGACTGGTGATCTGATGATTGATGGGAATATTAAGTAAGCAGTAGGGAGGTGAAAGAAGTACAGATCCACAGTAGGTCCTCAGGTACAATTTTCTCTCCAGCAAGGAGAACAGTTAGCAGCACAATAGAGATATGACCAAAACTCACTCCAAATCTCGTGAGTCTAGCAGTTAATCGGCAGCTGTGTCTTATATGATTTTGTGCTGTAGATATACATCTATGAGGCTACAGTTAAAATAAATCCACTGCTGTTTTTCAGGTGGAATTTAAGACAAAAGTAATTATTTCAGAGTACTGCTTCGGTACAATTAACATTTCTAGATGTTCCCACTAAGATAGCAAATCTTCCCTTTTTTAATTTCAGGTCCACTTCAACTTTTAAGCAAAGTACTTTTCTCAGCTATAAAAATAATTACTAAAAATTGTCCACTATCAGATCCACCCACTTTAAAAAGCTAGTAAATTTTGATTAACAGCACTAGTTCATAAAACAAAATGGATATGCAGCAGGCATAATCCTTTGCCCAAATGTAATAATATTTGGCAGAATTAGCTGATAAGTGTAGGCACGGTGACCTCAGGAGCAGACATCTATTTATTTTTCATGAGCGCTAAACTTTCTTTAATTGCTAATAAATAACATTTGAGTGACCATAATTCAGTTCATTAATTGCATTATCTGGGTTACATCACTAATTTGTTATCTCATCAGATGGGCAATTACAAAAAAAAAAAAAAAATAACCCTTGTATTGATTTATAGATATACAGGAGAAAAAAATGTACCTGTCAGGGATTACCAGGAAAGCGGCAGTGAAAAGTGCCCCGTGTGGTCTTTTTCGTTCTTTTTTTTGGGTGTGTTTTCTATCTTAAATGTAAGAAAAAAAAAAAATAAATAAAAGTCAGCAGCTACAAATACTGTAGCTACTGACGTTTAATATAAGGATACTCACCTGTCCAGGGATCCCGCAATGTCAGCACCCCAAGCCGATCCGTCCATCAGCTCTGGGTGCAGGCTCTGGCATCTTCACTAAGGGAAACAGGAAGTGAAGCCTTGCAACTTCACAGCCTGTTTCCTACTGCATGTGCGTGAGTCGCACTGTGCTTCCTGAATGGTCTCACTTTCTTCTGAGGCCTGTGTATCTCCCAGAAGGCGGGGGGGGGGGGGGGGAGAGGAGGGGCCGGACAATTCATAGATCGCCGCACAACGATTGTGGCAATCTTCCTGGGAAGTGGGAGTTGGTACCTTGTTTTGACAGGTATACACCTCCCACCCCCCCCCCCCAGCCGAAAAGGTGCCTAGTGTTGCAATGGAGGGGGGAAGGAAGCAAACAAGCAGAGCTTCCCCTTTTGGGTAGAGCTCCGCTTTAAGCATTGTTCTCTCATTGCAGATAGCTGTTTTTCTCCACTGTTCCGCTCTGCATTCTAGATTGCGTGCACAAAGCTTTACCAAGGACTGCAGAAAAGAAAACGAAAAAAAATGTGGGTTGTTCAATCACATTCCATGGTATATTTTCGTAGAGAAAATATACCATGGAATGTGATTGAACAGTGATCAGTGATCACAACTGATGGGTCTCCTAATGCGTGGCTTGTCTTCATTGCTGAATTTCCCTTCTACAACCCCTTCCTTCCAAGTGTACGCATATATGTGACCTCACAGAAGTGGGTGCTAATGCTGTGGGACCACATGCATGAATACCTGTGTTTGTGCAGGGAGACTGGGCTCTTAACGAAAGTTCCGGGTCCCCATACTAACCATCACCTGATTACTGTGATAGCCTCTGATTGGCTATTACAGTGATCAGTCACTGTACAGCCCGCTCCTGTGTGCATTGTATCCGTTTCTCCTTGCTAGAGGAGAAAAGTGTTAACAAAGAAGTGTGTGAAAAAAAATGAAAAAATATATCAGAGTTGGATCTAGGTTATGGTTAAAGGTCAGAGTCAGTGTCTTTTAGGTAGGATTTAAAAAAGTAAATAAAAAGCATTTAACCCTTTTGCTCCCAGGTTTGTACCTGACAGTGGGAGGGGCAGTTAACACAATCCAGTGGCTGCAGCCTCCAGGATTGTGTATATAACTGACAGGCTGATGCATTCGGTAGACTGTGCTTCCACCCGATTTCTTCCACACATTCCCCGGTAGCAGCACCCCCCTCCCTGTGCATGCCCCCCGCCATGTATTCCGAAATGGAGGGTGGAGGGAAGGGAGAAGAAGGAGCACATGTCCGCTCTTCTCCCCTTGCTTGCTGTGACCTGAAAAGCGACATCTATGACGTCACTTATAGGTCAGCCTCTCGGTGTTCCCGACATAGCCAGCAAGGGTTGTATTGCAATGTGATCTGCATTATTCAGTGGAGCCCAGGGGAGACCTGCACCTAAAAATAATCACAAAGAGGGGTTTTTTTGTCCATGTGATGAGAAAAAAAAAAGTTAACAAAAAAGTAAAAGTTTTTTTTTTTTTTTAAAGTTACACGAAAGCACATAAAATCCCCCCCCCCCAAAAAAAAGTTTTTGAGGCCCCTCACCCCCACATATATGCACATACAAACATAACAAACGTTGGGTGCGCCTACATATCGCCATGCATGCCACAGTGGGAGCAATGATTCTAGCACAGGACCTCCTCTGTAACACAAAACTGATGACCTATAGGGGGTTTTTGAAGTGTTGCCTATAGAAAATATGGGGTACTGAAGTTTGTCGCAAATTCACGGGCGCACACAACTTAAACGTTTTAAGTTTTGCTATGTTGATTATCTATTTACATCTATTTTAAAAGATGAGTGCAACCTCGCCTTTTATATTTTACCATTTCCTAGAACTTTGCGGTAAAATCAAGTGACATAAGAAATTGGAACTACCACTATTTTATTCTCTAGAGCAGTGGTCTCCTAACTGCGGCCAGGGGGACAGGTAGGGTCCTTTGCTTGCCTTTATCTGGCCCCTGGCCACTGCATTCCTATTTAAATCACATGCAAATCTTTGCAGTGCGATTTGAACCCATTCATTTTGTATGGCTCGTATCGCACTGCACCCGCACGAAAAAGGTGCACACATTGGAATCAGATCGGCACTGAAATTGCACTGTGTTTTATGAACCGTTTTTGGGGTGTTTGCAGGAATAGAGTGCGCCTGTGATGCGATTGTGATGCATTGCAGGAAACACAGGAATCGCTGTGAATTCCTCAATGCATCAGATGTCTATTGAAGTCACCCCCAAAGTCGCCAAAAGTAGTGCAAGAGCTACCTTTGGAAATCAGTGCCACAACAATTGGGATGCTCTCATTGCCGGCAATAGGCTGAGATTTGACCTGTCAAATCCCATGTCAATTTGCGCTGATGTGAATGGGGGCCTAATGAAAGGCCAGTTTGTCCTGAAAAAACAAGATCTAATTCACGTGGACACGCTAAGTGCTAACAATGATATGTGTGGTTTTACTAACACATGACAAAACTGTGTTCAGGTGTTAGTATTTTTTTTACCCTCCCTCATGAGGGGGTTAAACTTCTACACCCATCTGTGCTCATTGCTTTTTTCAATGGAGTCATTTCCATAAACATTCTGTAGCCTTCTGTGGGTGTCGGACAGTCTTCAACCGTCTTTCATCAAGAACTCAATAACAGCACGTTGCTTCTGCTTGGAATCCATTATTTATCTGCAATGAAGAGAAAGAGTTAGGCCCCTTTCACACTTATACGACGTGATATTACCACGATTTTGCGGCGCGATTTTGACGCAATTTTGAAAGCTATGGCTCAAAACGCAATCAAATCGTGGCAAAGTAGTGCAGGAACTACTTTGAAGTCGGTGCGACTTCAAAACGCACTGATATGAATGGGGCTCATTGAAAATAATGGAAAACGACTTGTCATGCAATTTTGCGGTCCAAAATCGCGGGACAAGTCGCACTAGTGTGAAAGGGGCCTTAGGCTTCATGTACACATATCCTACTTTAACCACCGGCCCTGAGAAAACACGGTCAAAACATTCTTATCCTGAACGCAAATTCTTCCACATTCAAGAGAGGGAGGTTGAACCTCTCCTAACCGCGGAAGCTCCTAAACTCTGCTAAAAGCCTGTGTGTACATAGACATTAAGACTTTTATGGAGCTGAGTTTAGGAGCTTTGGCAAAAAACACATAAAAGTGTGCATGAAACCTAACTCTACCAACATGTGAAATTTGAACAATCTCTCTAAGTTAATCATGCCCACTTTTGCATTACATTCGCTATAGCCCTTGTACTACAACCAATTTGGACAGAAGCCAATTAACCTATCAGCATGTTTTGGAGTGTGAGGGGTAATCGGAGCACTGGGAGGAAACCCACACAAGCCACCTCCATGCAGATAATGTCCTGACTGGGATTCTGAAAGGCAGAAGTGCTAGCTACTAAGGCACTTTGCAACACACATGGGTGACAAATGGCTCCCTAAGGAGTGTAGCATATACTAAGAATTAGGCACTAATGATTACACATTGCTCTACATTTGAGTTATCAATTGCTACTACATGTATCTGCACTCCCAAAAATCAACTATGTGAGGCAAGCGATAAGTTCAGTCTGTTGTTTCTGCTGAGCTCAGACCTAAACTGTACAGTAGACATGCACCAACGGAGAAGAGTGAAGCACTGTCATTGTGCAGCACTACTAAGCAGAAAGCAGAGTGTGCATTTGTAATGGATAAATATTGCTACCCCCTAATAAGTACATAAAAGCACTCTAGCCAAACTTTTCTGTTTGCAGGAGGAGGGATAGAACCTCTTTTAGGCATTTGTTTTTGCCAGTGGTACACCATGTAGCTGTTGCCTGGGATATGGTAACACTGCCATTGAGGTGCTTGAGTCCCTTTACTGTGTACCTTTTGGTCTATTTTCCCATAAAACCTTCAAAATGTGTTAAAGTATACTTAAAGGCTAAACTTTTTTTGATTTTGGATAGAGGGGAGAAGGATTAGAACCCATCAGATTTTTATTGCTGTCTGCGCCCCCCATTAAGACGATCCCCCCCTCTCTATTTGTCCTGTTTAGCAATATTATTGTACGTTAAAGTAAAATAATCCTTAAGTTTGGGTTGTCCCCAGAAAAGTAATAAAAAGAAAATCTTCCAATGGGGACACTAGTTTTGGTGACCTTGGTGTCCCCATGGAATTCCCTTCATTTGCAGAGATTTCCTCTCTCTTCCTGTTTGGCTATGGGACAGAAAGTGAAGGGAAATCTACGCAATGGGGCACAGATGGTGGCAAAAAATCTGACGGTTATGATCTACCATCTCTGCTTATGAACCCAGCAACTCAGATATCGGTATATCTTGGTATTTCTCATTGCATCTCAGGTACCAGCTCTTTTTCTATGTGTGATGATATTACCTAATCTTTACTTATTATTTGTCTTACTGCCCTCCTTTCTCTTCTGGATAGGGCATTTATACGAATTTGCCTCATTTATTGTATGCTCTTCTCTGACATACCATGTGTCTGTTAACCAGTTTATTTCCATTGATGTATGCGATATTTACAGCACCACTTGTAGTTATTGTACCATTGGCTGAATTGCATTTTCTGCTTTGTTGGCAATTCTTTGTTACTATTTCTGTAACTTTTACTTTTAAGAAACTTTTGATTGAAAAAAAAAATAAAAAATCTGACGGGTTATAACCCTTCCTTGCTCTATCCAAAATCAAAAAAAAAAAAGATTTGCCTATAGTTCTACTTTAATGCTTTCAGAATATAACTGCCAATTTCTTTTACATTGGATTTCTCTCTAGTAATGATTTCAATTAAAAGTTTTGTTGCACTGAAATAATTAATCCTAGAAAGGTACACAAATCAAAAATGAATTAATTAGACAATGCATACATTAAACTTGAAAAATGTTAATGATGTTGATCATGGTGTCCCTATTTAAGCTTACCTTCAGACAGATAAAAAGGACACAAATTAATGCAGCTTTTTATTAATTAACAAATCATTGCATGTATTTTTATCAAATGCAAGAAATTTAGGTATCTAAGCTTGTATCGGTTCTTGCATTCCCTTATAAAGCCAAGCACGGAAAATGAGAGGCAGAAGCAGCCTATAAGTTTATGTGCTAACAAAGATCATGCCACAACTGGAGGAGAGAGCCGAGTGACACTGAGATGAGCCCATCAGTCGTCCTCTACTCCTTTCACTGTCCAGTCTCAGAGGACCTATAAATGTTACAAACTACAACAGAGACAAATTAGTCTCTTGCCCTCCCACACACAGATGTAGTGTGCGACAGAACACTATAAGGGCTCCTTCACACGGTCCGCCTCCGTAGGCGGATCCGTGCTGCTCAGCGGGGATCGATCCGCCGATCCCCGCTGAGCCGGCGGATGACAGCTCCGTCTCCGCTTGCAGAGCGGAGAGGAAGGTGTCACAGCTCCCGCTGCTTTCTATGGGGGATCGGATGAGAGCGGACCGCTTGTCCGCTCTCATCCAATCCGATCCCTGAACGGATGGAAAAATAGGGTTTCCATCCATCCAGATTTCACGGACAGGATCGGATACGGATGGCAGCGGGTGTCAGCGGAGGTGTCTGACATCCGCTGCCCCATAGAGCTGCATGGAGGATCCGATCAGATCCGCCTAAAAAACTGACAGGCGGATCTGATCGGATTGCCTGTGTGAAAGAGCCCTAAGTCTTAGGACTGGATGGTCAGGAATATAAATCCTGGTAGGTAAAACACCCATCATATGTGTTTTATCTGTGCATTGAGCTGTTTGTCTGGAGTTCAGCTTTAGGTTAAACCACTAAATGTCTTCCAGATAAACTAAGAACGCATTCTTCTGTGCTAATAGGTCAGTATAATACCTTTTTAATATGCCATTGAGCTGAATAGCAGATCTGCAAATCAGGCAAGCAGCTGTGTATAAACTTTTCACGACAATAAAAGAAAATGAAGTCTATTTTTCTTTTAAGCTTGCGGTATAATTTGTAAAGCTCTTCATGAACTTGTGCGCCACTACTCAGTAAGCAAGTTCAAATCTAGCAAGTCTTTATCAGCTTAATTACACAGCTGTGTCTGTGGTTAACCTTTGCTTTCTGTTGCTGGGAGAATTTCTGTTATTGCTGGTTTTCATTTTATACATTGTCATGAAAGAGAATGACACCTGGGCTCTAAACATGTAAGGAATTAATTGGATGTTTTGTTACCCTGCCATTCAAAAGGGGTTGAGAGGAGAGAAGACTACTGTTGGTAAAATGTTGGATATATATCATCCAATTTCCTTTGTACAACTTTAAGAGATTGTTAACAATGAACTTAAATACAAAGGCAGGCCATAAATTACGCAATTTTCTTTCTGAGCCCCAGGTTGAAGAAAAGAAAATAGCTTGATTTCCCCATCAGCTCCGTCAGTGTTAATGGGGGAATCCCTCCCACAGCGCTATTGTGTTCTGCCGGTAGGGAGCGCAGAACACAGTGATCACTGCTGATGGCTATAGTCTCCGGCAGTATTTTCAAGCGTAACTCTTTTTGTTGAGAAAAAAAAATTCTCCTCTGGGTGATCTCTGTACATTGCAAGGATTGTAACAAACTTTGCTGCAGATTCCTACCTTTTGTTATTATGAAGAAATCATTGTTTGTTCCTCTGTGCTGAGTGGGTCTAATGGGAGTGGCTTCCTAATTATCTGTCGGCTGTGGCAGCTGCAGGGCTCTAATGATATAATCTGCTGGGCCTGCATCCCTTTAGACGTGTTCCTATTGGAAGTATCTCACCAAAAATGACATTTATGCTGCAGGGAATGCCAGAAATCTGACTTGTATCTTATGCAGACTTCTGGGAAAATTGGTGAGCCAATCACAAAAGCAGGAAATGTTTCTGGGGTGTGGTCAGTATACATTCTGTGTACAGAACACCTCCAGGTAGCCATATTGCATTGCATTTTCAGAAATGTAGATTGAAAAGGAAAGGTCATTTTTAATAACATTCAGTTACAATATGATTTGTGTTGCAATTGTATACGCTATATTGTTTTTTCTTTATGTGCTATTTTTTTCCCCCACAAAAGTGGAGTTACCCTTTAAGCAAAAAAAATGTAATCGCCTTCAGTACAACCAGCCTGTCCATAGATGGATCGAAATTCCTGCTGAACCGGCTAAATTTAGATCCATCTATGGCCAGCTTTAGGCTGGTCATACATGTTCAATTTTCTCGTACAATTTTCTGTTGGATTTACCAAAAACCATATAATATGAGGTCAAAACTAAAAAAAACTTTCAATTGTACTACATAGTTGAAGGTAAATTTAAGGAAAATTGTAAAGAAAATTGTATAATGTATGGCCAGCTTTAGCTGGGTATAAACTATTGCACCAATAAATGCTCTATGCATCCATAAAGAACAATTAAGGGGTCTTAAACATGGCCACACAGAGTAAACCCCACCTGCTACTGTAGCACCCGAAAGCTGCAGTGCAATTTACCCATTGACATGAACTGCAGTGCCATGTGTGTATTCTACATTAACCTCCTTCCACCCGTGCTATAGCCAAAAGACGGCTACAGCGCGGGCTCTAATTTCCAGGAGGCCGTCTTTAAACGGCCTCCCAGTAACAAGCTCCCCGCACACTCCCGCGAGCGCGCATCAGGGAAAATCTGTGTCGGCCGTATCCCTTGGACACAGCCAATCACAGATCGTGGTGAATGGCCAATCACAGCGGCCATTTACCACGTGATCGGCCCATGCAATGAGAGATGATCTCATATGTAAACATATGAGATCATCTCTCATCGCCAGCTCTCCTTCCTCACACAGAGACTGCAGTGTGAGGAAGAGGAGAGCCGATCAGCAGTAAGGGGACACAGAGGAATGTAATCAGGGCACTGATCACCAGTGCCCTGATTACACAAGAGGGGAAAAAAATGTCATAACTGCCCACAGTGCCCGCCATCAGTGCCCACAATCAGTGCCCATAGTGCTGCCAGTCAGTGCCCATCAGTGCCTGCTCATCTAGGCACCGATGGGCACTGACTAGCAGCACTATGGGCACTGAGTGTGGGCACTGATGGTGCTGCCCATCAGTGCTCATCAGTGCCGCCTCTCAGTGCCCATCAGTGCCGCCTCTCAGTGCCGCCTCTCAGTGCCCAGCAGTGCCACCTCTCAGTGCCCAGCAGTGCCACCTCTCAGTGCTCATCAGTGCAGCCTCTCAGTGCTCATCAGTGCCGCCTATCAGTGCTCATCAGTGCGGCATATTAGTACCTCCTCATAAGTGCCACCTCATCAGTGCCCATCAGTGCAGCCTATCAGTGCCCATCAGTGACGCCTCATCAGCGCACATCAGTGAAGGAGAAAAATGTATTTATTTTCAAAATTTACTCACAGAAAATAAGAAAAACTTTTTTTTCAAAATTTTCTGTCTTTTTTCTTTTTTTTTTTTTTGTAAGAAATAAAAAACCTAGAGGTTATTAAATACCACCAAAAGAAAGCTCTATTTGTGTGAAAAAAAATGATAAACATTTCATATGAGTACAGTGTAGCATGACCACGCAATTCAAAGCGTGAGAGCGATGAAAGCTGAAAATTGGCCTGGGCAGGAATGGGGTGAAAGTGCCCAGTAGGCAAGTGGTAAAATGCATTGGGATTGATTTACTAAAGGCAAATAGATTAGGCACTTTACAAGTGCTTCAGAGCTTAGTAAATAATGGAAAGCTCTGCTGACTTCCATCATCCTAACGTATGAAAACATTTTTTCTTATTTTCTTTTCATGGGATTGGGTATTCTTTGAAAAGTGAAGCTTCCCCTCATTTACTAAGCTCTGGAGCAACTACACTTGCAACGTGCAGTCTGTATTCCTTTAGTAAATCAAACTCACTATGTACATTTCTAAAATCAAAGTGATACTAAACACACACTGCTTAATTTACATTGTCCCTTCTATCTCTGTATGTGGATGATGGCACTGTAATTATTTTAATTAAAAAAAAAAACATCCAAGTACATTTTTCCTATGTGATATACAGATGCAGTGTTAATTTTTACGTCACATTTCGATTTAGTTTTAGTCATAGTCTTTTGACTAAAATGCCATTTTATTAGTCTTAGTCATATTTTTTTTCTTTATTCGACTAAAACCTCCAGTAAATTTTAGTAGACTAAAATGTAATGGGTTTAGTTAAAGCGGTAGTATCCCGCTTTTTGACACTTTTACCTACAGGTAAGCCTATAATAAGGCTTACCTGTAGGTACAAATAATATCTCCTAAACCGGCACGGTTTAGGAGATATTTACAGTGCATGCAGCCGCTCGCGCGAGCGGCGCATGCGCTCTGAAGGTCCGGGGGACCTTCAATTAAGTTGCCGGGAGCTTGCCGGAAAAATCACTCCCGCGCGCATGCGCGGGAGTGACGTCATCGCGGCTCCGGCCAATCATCGCGCCGGAGCCGTCTCTTCCGGCCAATCAGCGCGCCGGAGCCGCCGTACCCGGAAGAGACGACGAGGGACCATGGCAGCGCCCGCAGCGATGTCCGGGGGTCCGTGTCGGGGCTTCGTTTTAAGGTAAGTTAGCTCATTATGCCTTTGTCTTGCAGGTTTTTTTTTTTTTATTTTTTTTTTTTATTGAGTTTACAACCGCTTTAACCAGATGCCGACCGCCCCACATTCATTTACTGCAGCAGGGGGGCGCTCTGGGCAGAATCATGTACCTGTACGTAATTGTGCAGGTCTGGGGCGCGCGAGCTGCAGGTGGCCCACTCCCGCTGTGATTGGACACAGCAGGAGCCAATCAGCGGGTCCTATGTAAACAAGGCAGATCGCAATTCTGTGAGAAGGAAAGGCTGTGATCATGTGTCTCTGAAAAGCAGGAAACCAAAATGAAACAAATCACCGCTCTGAAAACAGCTGAGCCAGATGGATCCCGAGCAGCTGTGGCAGTCCTGTAGGAATGGGTGCTCACCAAGGTCCGTGACCTGAGGAATCCATGTAAATGAAGAAGAAAGTGGCACTTCCAGACCCAGGAACTTGGAAACTTGAGTTTATTTCTTCAAATCATAGGTACAACATCAGACAAGACCACAAGACAGACTGGACAGCAGATGCGTTTCACACCTTGTGCTTATTCATTGCACTGAAAAGCAGGAACATTAATCTCTGCCTTCCTGTAGTACAAGCATCCCCCTCTTAGTTAGCAAGCACATTTTAGGCACACATTTAACCCTTTAACTACTTCCCTCCCAGTGTCATTAGTACATGTTTTTTTTAGCACTGATCACTGTATTCGTGTCACTGGTCCCAAAAAGTGTCAGGTGTCCGGTTTGTCCGCCGCAATGTCAGAGTCCCACTATAAGTCACTGATCGCCGCCAATACTAGTAAAAAAAAAAAATAAATAATAGTATGTAGACTCTATACCTTTCTGTGCAAACCAATCAGTATACACCTATTGGGATTTTTATTTTACCAAAAAAATCTAGCAGAGTACACATTTGCCTAAAGTGATGAAGAGATTCGATTTTTAATAAAAAAATTATTGGATACGTTTTATAGTAGAAAGTAAAAAATATTGTTTTTTTTTTTTTTTCAAACTTGTTCTTTTTATGTTTATAGCGCAAAAAATAAAAACTGCAGAGGTGATCAAATAACACCAAAAGAAACCTCTATTTGTGGAAAAAAGTGACACATTTTATTTGGGTACAGCGTCGCAGGACCACGCAATTGTCTGTTAAATTTTAATGCATTATTAAAGCATTTTTCTAGAATTGCCAAACTCCTTATCAACTCCTGTAGCAAAAATCAAATAACTTGTTATTATTTATGGATTTAAGGTTTGATCATGCACTACAGACACAGATTTAGCTGTTGTGATATATAACATCTTTATAAATAAAACCAAGTTTCATACAGGAAAATATTGCCTTATAACAAAGAGAAGTGCAACTTTAAAATATAAATAAAAACCCAAGAAACTGTAAACTTTTTGCCTGTAATGTCATTGCACATATTACCTGAATATATTACCAACATTAAATATTAAAAAAAAAAAAAAAAAAGAAGAAAAGCTATTTTTTTTCTTTAGAAGCTTAGTAGATACCCCCTACTTTTTCTTATGTAGTAGTGCAGTGTTAATTTTAATGTCAAATTCTGATTTATCTTTGGTCTTGGAGACAAATAAAACTCATTGTAGTTTTTTTTTTTTTTTTTTATGTGGGTTTAGTGGCACGTTAATAAGAGTTTGAAAATGAAATGTTATGATTAAAAGGATGTACTATTCTATCCAGCCAGCAGGTGGCACTCTAGTCTGCTTTCCACATTAATAGACTCATTTATTTTCAGCTGTGCTGAAAGAAGTACAGAACTTTGCAGAACTAGAATGAGCCATGAGAGCAATGACTTCTCCCATAACATACAACGTAGGGTTCCAATCAGATCAAGGAAGCTACAAAGCAAGGTGCTCTACTGTATATAATTTTTAGATAAGTGTAAAAAAGTATGAAACAATAAAGACTTATAAACTTAAAAAAGTTAAATAAAGTCAGCTCAAAACCATTATTATTTTCTTTCAACGGAGAACATGAAGCAATTTGACTGTGTGCCTGTTTCCTAAGGGCTTGTAGTCTAAAGTTAGACATGCACAGCGGGGCCCATGTGAGTGAATGCCAAAACACCTATACAATTGTATTAGACTGTTTTAGCAAAGTTGAACATCAACTCAGAGTGAGACTTTATAGTTCTTGAAGTCATGGCTCTATGACTGCTAAACAGAGTGCTAATCACTAAGCCATCATGCTATCCTACATTTTTAAAGTTACTATATGTTATTGTGCAGCACAGTGGTTAGCACTTACGCCTAGCAGCACCAGGGTCGTTAGTTCGAATCCCAACCACAGCACAACCTGTCTGGAGTTTGCATGTTCTCCCTGTGCTTGTGTTTTCTCACACACTCCAAAAACGTGCTGTTAGTTGGCCTTAGTATGTGTATGTATGAATGTGAGTTAGGTATCTTAGATTGTGAGCTCCTTGAGGGCAGGGACTAATGTGAATGTACAATATATATATGTAAAGCACTGCATAAATACTGCACTATAAAAGTACCTATAATAAATAATTACTTTTAATAGACCTTTGTAGTAAATTTCCACTATCCTCTTTACATCAACTGAAATTTGAGAAAGGCTGCCATTTTTGGGGGTGCTACACTGTGACAAAGAATAAAACAAAAGTAATGTTTCTATTTTTTTTTTACACAGAATTAAAACTAGTGGTTGTTTGGTGGGGTGCTGAGGTTATACTAAGATGTAAAGCCCAATTAGTCCCCGTTCACACTAAGGCGACCTGTGAGGCGACCTGGTCGCCTCACAGGTCGCCGTAGGTCCCCTCCCATAGGGAAGCTGCGGACCCATTCTAATAGGAGCGACACAAGTCGCTCCGACTTAGAAAAAGGGTCCGGAGCTTCTTTGGGGCGACCAGGAGGCGACCAGGAGGCGACCGCCATAGACTTCAATGTTATGAAGTCCGTGGCGGCCGCTCCGAGGTCGCGGCGCGCTGCTCGCACCGCGACCTCGGAGGTCGCGGTGCGAAGTAGCGTCGCTTGTATGTGAACGGGGCCTTAAAGTGTTTTTTTTTTTTTGTTTAAAAATAACAAACGTGATACTTACCTGCTCTGTGCAGTGGCTTTGCACAGAGCAGCCCTGATCCTTCTCTTCTCAGGTCCCTCGCTCTCCCGCCTGCGGAGTGCCCCCTCAACAAGCAGCTTGCTATGGGAGTACCCGAGCCGAGCTGCTGCTCTGTGTTTCTATCCAGACATGGAGCTTCAGCTCATCCCCACCCCCTCTCTCCTCATTACCTCACTGATTTTGATGGACAGCTGCGGGAGCCAATGGGACCTGCTGCTTTCTCAGCCAATGGGAAGGTAGAATCCCGGAAAGCCAAGGCTGTTGTGCAACATCGCCGGATCAAGATGGGGCTCAGGTAAGTATGAAGGGGGCTGCTGCACTTGGTTTTTTTGTTAATGCGTAGAATGCATTAAGATAATAAAAGCTTCTGCTTTTAGAACTACTTTAAAGTCATGGAAGAAGATAAGCAGTCAGACTACTTCAAAGTCATGGAAGAAGATAAGCAGTCAGACTTTGTACTACCAGCCTCTATAGTCTTAAGCTAGCCATAGACAGTTCTAATCTCGACTACGTCAGCAGGAACCAGCCGAGATTTAAACCATGTATTGGTAGGCTGAATAAACCCAAGTTGATTGAGCGAAAGAACACAGCAACACTGGCCGAAGTCAGTGGGTCTGCGCTCACTGTAGCATATAAATGGTGAATGTATGATGTTTAAGGGCAATATACAATTGGAAAAACATTTATATATACGTAGAGAACCCTGGAAACCTGAGCATAAATATAAATACCAAAGCTGGCAACGTCCAGGACAGGATATTAATAATAGTCTCTGGATGAGGTGGTCAAGAAGCAATGTCCAAAAAAGAAGTGGAATTGGGCGACCGGCAGCTCCTGTGAGAGTGGGATCCCTCCAGAACAGGAATTCGAAGTGGTAAAAGCACATCTTTAATTCTGTACACTTACATTAAAATAGACATGAATCGGTGTGATGACAGGCAATTCATCTAGAGACATGGAATCCCCAAAGATGTGATGGACTGGAGGGTGACATGGGACCCATAGTGCCAGCACTGGCTGTGCTGCAAAAACCAGGGGCAGAGGACGATGAACACAATGCCACAGTGTATTGCCGCACCTCCCCCAGAGGCACTGGCAGCTGGGAGCCAGAAGTGACGTCACCTTCCACTGCCGGTTCCTCCGCGGATACTGGCGAGTGACAAGGAACAAGCAATGGTGAGGACGAGCCGCAATGTCGTTTTCGAGGTTCAACCTCCTTCGTCAGAGAGAACACAATAGCTCTGCGGGAGGGATTCCCCGGTCTGTGTTGATAGGGTAATCAACAGTGGACGCAGGAAAGAAATTAGCTCCGCCTATGGCTAGCCTTACCTCCTCCTGCATGTTAAAGCTGCTTGCTGGGAGTCTAACAATGAATGTGTAAATCAAGGACATCAAGGTTGGACCTAATGTACTATGTACTGTATTGGACACATCATTCTTTGCAATACACATCTGTGTGAAGATGACTTGTGTTAAGGGGCGTGGCTGTTACTCAGCTCTTCTGCCACAGAAAACTGCAGTGTGAGGGCTAGAAGTAGCATTTACAATGGGGGAATGAAGGAGAATTGAGCCATTTGTAAGCAGAAATCAACCATGAATGGTAACGTACAGTACATGGCTGTAAGAGATAAAAGACTTAAAATGGGCTTTAAGGTGACACACAATGTATTGTAGGAGCTGGAGTCATCAAGAAGAAATTGATGTAAGCATATAAAGTATAGTGCAATTCTTTACAACAGAGCAGCAATGTGACAGGGCAGACAGAACCAAGGGCTGGCTACACAGGAAGAGAAAATATTTTACAAGCGGGCTGTGGACAATATAATGTCGTTCTTGAAATTGCCAATTTTCTGCAGTGTTTCTTTCTTACCTGAACACAGCAAAAAAAAATCCTCAGTTTACTTTTAGCATCTTCAGAACTCCTGCCTGCCTTCCAGAAAGTTTGCACACCGGCAGCCTAGAGAGATGAGATGTTTTATTTAATATACACATAAAACATACATCTGGGGAATACCAGTCGTTCATTGCGCTGGGAAGACTGCAGCCTGCTGAGATGTTCCAGCTTTGGATGAGATGCTGTTTGTAGCCTCCTGTTTTTCCAGCATCAAGTCAGCATCTCAGCAAGCCTGAGCTTCACTCCTCCTCTCCTTGCTTTATATAGCAGTGGGGTGATTGATTTATCCTGGATTTTATTATATCTGTAGCCTGCTCTGGAAGGAACCATTGTACGGTGTGTGGTACAGTTAATTTCCTGTTGTCAAGGCCACCTACAGAATTTACCTTCTATTGCCATGTCCTCACAAGCTCTGGCCTTTTCATTAGAAATGCTTATAAAGGTTCTTTACGGATTTTTTTTTTTTTTTTTTTGGCAGTTTGATTTTATTGTTAGTACTAGTATTTTTCATATAAGAATTGTATCTTTTATTTTTTTTTCCTTTTCTGTGAAAATATTTGATTTATTTTTTTATTGTTAGTACTAGTATTTTTCATATAAGAATTGTATCTTTTATTTTTTTCCTTTTCTGTGAAAATATTTAATTTATTTTTTTATCTTGTCATGTGTTGTACTCTCTGTGGGAAGTCCCAAAGTATTAGAGCTTACTTTGTACTTTGTGGGCCTGAATGCATCAAACTCTAATCCAGTAAAGTTTCCTTTAGTGTGCTGGCCTTTTATTCCTTCGTTTCCTTAGATGGAGGCAACAGCAGGAGAGCTTCTCTGGGTCTCACCATTAAATTCATTACTCATTATCAGCTTATTTTTTTATTTGTAGCCTTTTGTAAATTGATTTATACTTCTTACCAAAATAAGTTAACAGTAGGGTGGTTTTTCTTTAAAGGATAACTGCACTTTTGTTTTAAAAATCAATATTGTAATGAGCCAACGGTAGCACACTTATTATTGATTCAGCAATATAATTGCTATATTTTTTCCATATGAATTAATATTTGGCCACAGTCTGCCTAACTTAAAGCAGAAAGTTGCCTTAAATTGCAAAATTTGCTAGCAGGAAGGATTATTTATTGCAGAGGAAATGAACTATTCTGTAATCAAGCCTCCTCTCAAGATGCTTAAAGCCAGCCTTAGATGAAAGCAACAGGGGCCAGCTTAGATTCAAATCAAATATGGGCAGGCTGAATGTACCCAAGTTGATCAACTTGGGTACATCCAGCCTGTTGGTTTTTACATACAATTATTGCTAGCAGCTATTATAGCTGCTGGCAGTAATCACTGTGTTCTCCCAGCGACCACTCCCCTGGCAGGATAACACAATGGCTCCATGGGAGGGATTCCCCCATCAACACTGCAACCCGTGGTTGCTCCACCTATGGCCCGCATTAGGATGCTGTGCATGTGCAGCCTATTGTACATTCTTGGCACACCTTGGTGCTGAGATACATTCCCATGCACATGCATGGGAGCTACGTCAATCTTGGCCTGGCAAATCAAGATGGCTGAAGACCCCCAAACCAAAAAAGAAGCCAGGGAGATTTCAGTAAAGCTCCAGTAAAAAATCTTGCTGACCTCACATTGCTGGTGGGGAGGTGAGTATTGGAAGGTTTCGTTCCACTAAAACTAGCCATACCATAGCCAAAAAATCGTTCGAAAATCTGTCATTTGGTCCGTTCGTTAATTTTTCGTCCAGTCATGGGCACGAATAGAAAATCAGTTTTAACGTTTCAGAGCCGAAAAATCGAAGGAACAGTTTAGAAAAATTCTGCCGAACGAACGATAAATTGAAAGGTTAATGTGTTTCTCGCCCGAACTGTTTGCACTAGGTATATGTGACAAAATGAACGAAAAACTGATTAATTTATGTCCATTGAACCATTTATCGTTCAAAATCCGGTCATTACATGATGGCACGATCGTCTGTTCTCATGGCCGAGTGTTTGTTTTTCGAAAATGAGTTTGTACGATTTTTCGTATGATGGATGGCCAGCTTAACGCTTTAGCAAAAATCAACCAAAATGGTGGCTGCTTACATCATCACTAAGTAACCTCCAGGCTCCTGTGGGGGAATGGGTTGCATCAATAGTTATTGCGGGTCCCAGCCAGTATATAAGTGGTTATAGCAGACAAATGTAAACACAATGCTTAAATCACAACACTTCCTTAGAGTATGAAAGCAGATTGGATGATCTGGATCACATTTGCGTTTACGAATGTCAAATGCTTATGTAAGTTTTTGCAATGCCATTCTGATTTTTTTGGGAATGCTAACCTTTTAAAAAAAAGATTATTACATGACCTCACCAATGTGACCTAGTCTTCTCTTAAAGCAGTAGTAAACCCAAAACCTAAAATGGAATATATTGCAGCTTACCAATCCTTTGGTAGATGTAATTGCTGCATTTGTTTTCTTTTTTTTTTCCCCAGACTTATTCCCCTCTGTTTTCACCTTATGATGCAGTCAGTAACACGCTTCCTGCATTAGAGTGTCCCCCCCTCTGAATGAAGGAACAAACACCTTTGGACAGCAGCATTATCAGTCTGGGGGGAAAGGAGTGTTAGATTTACTAGCAGATTTTGATACACTAACAAATTACTGGTAACTGAAAGAACCCCGAAAAAGGAGTAAGGCCCCTTTCACACATGCGGACCATTCATATCCGCCTGTCTGTTTTTTTTGGCGGATCTGAATGGATGCCCCATGCATCTTTATGGGGCATCGGATGTGAGCGGAGACATGTCCGCTAACATCCGATCTGTCAAATCTGGACGGATGGAAACCCTATTTTCCATCCGTCCAGCGGATCGGATGAGAACGGACAGATGGTCCGTTCTCATCCGATTGCCCCATAGAGAACAGCGGGAACCTGGCAGCTCTGTCTCCACACACAGAGCGGAGACAGAGCTGCCATCCGCCTGCTCAGCGGGGGATCGGCGGATCGATCCCCCGCTGAGAAAAACTGAGTCCGCCGACGGACCGCCAGGTGTGAAAGGAGCCTAATGCAGCCATCGCATCTAAGAATTGTTAAGCAGCAATACAATGTTTTCTTTTGGATTTAATATAGATTTATTGTTATGCTAACAATTTATGCACATTTATTTATTTATTTATATTCACCTGTGTGTCATGTAGCATCAAGAGCTCTGGTGTGCAAAGCCCCGTACACACGTACCGATTGTCGGCCGTAAATATTCGGCCGACGACCGATCGGCCGATTGTAGGCTTGTTAGTATGATGCTTCCGACAGCCGACAGCGCATTTTCGGCCGAACAGAATCTGTCTTGCACGCATTAAAATTTTTGTTGGCCAACACCAGAACGGCCGATTGTTCGCCAGTCAGTACAGAATTCGGCCGACAATCAGCAGATTTGCAAGACTGGGCATGCTCAGAAAAGAAAAAAGACAAGGAAAGTTAACCATCACATGACATCACTTCTGCAGTCGGCTGTTGTTGGCCGACAAAATTCGTGTGCAGTATTTTGCAGTTTTCAACAGACACGACAGCCCTGGACAAAAGACGGCCGATCGTTCGGCCGACGATCAGTACGTGTGTGTACGGGGCTTAACTCTCCTAAAACGCAGTATGTTCACTTTTCTGAGCTTTACCATTTCATTATGTTACATAAAAATTATACTTATGTGATAATATTTTAATCAACAGTTTGATGGTTATGTTTTGGGGCAAATATCTTTGATGGTTATGTTTTGGGGCAAATATCTTTGATGGTTATGTTTTGGGGCAAATATCTGGAGGTGTGCAAATTATGTAAATGTTGCTTCAAAGAAAAATACATTTTTTCGAATTTTTTCCAATTTCTTTCTAAAAAAACACCCAGGGAATAAAAATATATACATCTCCATCTGCTACAAAATTAGAGCCCTATCTGTCCCAAAAAAAAAGAAATTAGGGTAAACTACAAACACTGAAAGGTGCGGAAAGACGATGTCTCTGAAACAAAAATAAAAAAAAACAGAAAAATTCCCTAGAACTAAAGTGATTAAAACATTTTTTAAATGTATTTTTAAAATTCTTTCTCTGACCTACCCGTTATTACATGCACAGCTGAATTCAGTCATGTTCTGCACCAAGAGCTGCCCATGATGTAGCAATGTACTGAAGGAAAAAAGTACAGAATAGACCACAACAATATACTGCCTCTCATTCCTAGTTCTGGGAAGCATTCACAGCGCTTCACTTTTTCCACATTTTATTATGTTTTAGTCCTATTCCAAAATGTATTAAATTCTTTTTTTTCCTCAAAATTCTACAAACAATACCCCATAATGACAACCTGAAAGAAGTTTGTTTGAATTCTTTGCAAACTTATTAAAATCATAAAACTAAAAAAATCCCATGTACATAAGTATTTACAGCCTTCGCTCAATATTTTGTGGAAGCACCTTTGGCACCAATTACAGCCTCATGACTTTTTGAGTATGATGCCACAAACTTGGCACACCTATTTTTTGGCAGTTTCTCCCATTCTTCTTTGCAGGACCTCTCAAGCTCTCTCAGGTTGGATGGGGAGCGTCAGTGCACAGCCATTTTCAGGTCTCTCCAGAGTTGTTCAATTGGGTTCAGGTCTGGGCTCTGGCTGGGCCACTCAAGGACATTTACAGAGTTGTCCCGTAGCCACTTCTTTGTTATCTTGGCTGTGTGCTTAGGGTTGTTGTCCTGTTGGAAGATTAACCTTCACCCCAGTCTAAGGTCCAGAACGCTCTGGAGCAGGTTTTCATCAATGATGTCTCTGTACATTGCTGCATTAATTTTTCCCTCAATCCTGACTAGTCCCAGAGTTGCTGCCACCACCATGCGTCACTATAGGGATGGTATTGGCCAGGGGATGAGCAGTGCCTGGTTTCCTCCAGACATGGTGCTTGCCATTCAGGCCAAAGAGTCCAATCTTTGTTTCATCATACCAGAGAATTTTGTTTCTCATGGTCTGAGAGTCCTTCAGGTGCCTTTTGGCAAACTCCAGGCGGGCTGTTATGTGACTTTTACTGGGGAGTTGCTTCTGTCTGGCCACTCTACCATAGAGGCCTGATTGGTGGAGGGCTGCAGAGATGGTTGTTCTTCTGGAAGGTTCTCTCTCCACAGGGAAATGCTGGAGCTCTGTAAGAGTGACCATTGGGTTCTTGGTCACCTCCCTCTCCAAGGCCCTGCTCCCAAGATCGCGCATCTTGGCTGGGCGGCCGACTCTATGAGGAGTCCTGGTGGTTCCAAACATCTTCCATTTACAGATGATGGAGGCCACTGTGGTCGTTGACCTTCAATGCTGCAGAAATGTTTCTGTACCCTTCCCAAAATCTGTGCCATGATACAACCCTGAATCTGAGGTTTACAGACATTTCCTAGGACTTCATGGTTTGATTTGTGCTCTGACATGCACTAACTGTGGGACCTTATATCGACAGGTATGTGCCTTTCCAAATTGTGTCCAATTAACTGAATTTACTACAGGTGGGCTCCAATCAAGTTGTAGAAACATCTCAAGGATGATCAGTGGAAACAGAATGCACCTGAGCTCAATTTTCAGTGTCATGGCAAAGGCTGTGAATACTTATGTCAAAGAACGAACACAAGGGCGCAACGGCCTAATGCATTATTCTCTATAAAGGTTTTATTGAATAAAAGGTATAAGTACACACAAACAGAGTCTTGATGAAAGTATATCAAATGGATACAGTGCCATCCGCATCAGAACCACAAGGTATATCATCCTCTGAAGCTTGGCTTACGCGTTTTGAGATTTTGCTTCTTCATCAAAGCCTAAAGGCCATGTTTCTGCCAATGGTTTATGTACCTGTCGCCCAGGAGAGTAATCTGCAGCCTATTCACACTCCCTGTTATGTCAGTCTGGGCTAGTGTGGGGGCTAAGGTGATCCCCAACACTGCCTCAAGAAGAAAAGGTGTCTGATGGCCTTTGTATGGAAGTATAGTTCCATACAGAGTAACACGTAAGCCAAGCTTCAGAGGATACTATACCTTGTGGTTCTGATGCGGATGGCACTGTATCCATTTGATATGCTTTTACCAAGACTCTGTTTGTAAGTATTTTTATACCTTTTATTCAATAAAACCTTTATCGAGGATAATGCACTAGGCCGGTGCGCCCTTGTGTTTGTTCTTTGATTTTAGTGGTCTCAGACTACCCTAGTCTTGAAAAGAGGCTGCAAGGCCGAAGTATCCAAGCAAAGTCAAGTAGAAAGTCTTCGGTAGCCGCATGAGTGTGGCTGGATGTGGTTAAAAGATTACCTCTCAGAGCGCAGGAGATAGGTGTTTTGCACCAATTTTTTGTTTTAGTCTTATGTGAATACTTATGTACATGAGATTGTTTCACTTTGTTTTTTTTTTTTTATATATGTTTGCAAAGATTTCAAACAACCTTCTTTCACTATGTTGTTATGAGGTATTGTTTGAAGAATTTTGAGGAAAATAATACATTTAAAGCGGAGTTCCACCCTGGGAATACTTTTTTTAATAAAAATACCCCCAGGACAGTCAGGGCTAGTACATTCCACAATGGCTAGCCTCTGATCTGTCCCGGGTTGCACTTCACTTTTAGAAGAAATCCTTACCTTAAAAAAGTATTGTCCAGCGCTGCCATCTCAGGTGTGGGCAGCTTGAAGCCAGCGCGATCCTCTTCTGCGCCCTCTTCCATCTTCTTCGGTCCCACGATGCACTGCACCAGCCCCGCCGTCACTTCCGGTGCCGCAGCGTCATCCCTGCACAGCTCCTGGGCATGCCCAGAAGCTGTTTAGCAAGGTATGACGGCGCCTGCACCGGAACTGACATCGGGGCCGGTGCAGGCGCATTGATTCCTGGGAGCGATGACGTTCAGCTCCCAGGAATCATTGCAAGCCAGGAAGTGACGAATCGCCGTGGCTGCCGAGGGGAGGAAGAGGAAGTAAGGTAAGTATATTTTCTTCTAAACCAGGTAAGTAAAAAAAAATAAATTGTGATTATCCATTTGTTTTTCAGGTGACCCCGGGCATGAAGATGGAGGTAAGTTTTATTTTAGGGTGGAACTCCACTTTAATCAGTTTTGGAACATTCTGTAACCTAACAAAATGTGGAAAAGTGAAGTGCTGTAAATACTTTCCAGATGTACTGTATGTCACCTCACTGCCTATACAGTGTGGCAGGCCTGTCTGTACCACAAGACTGGATTTCAAATATTTTGGCAGGTAAAACAATACACATATGTGTGTTTCCGCGGTCTGTCAGGTGTTTCCCTTTAACAGCAAACAAACATGTCTACATGTATGAGTCTGTGATTCAGATTCCTTGTTCATTATGCACTGGAAGCTGTTACTGTGTATCTAAATTATTCATCACTCTTTCACATGGAAATGAGCCCTTGAAACATTTTGTGTTTTGTAACATTCCCCGGGCTGATTTCAGCCGCAGAAATATATAGTAGCTGGAAATTTTCACTTCAGAATATTGATGACAGCCATTAACGCAAACACTTCAATGTGTCAGTCACGGCAGGGAGAACAGCAGTTGTTGTTTGTCTGGCCTTGTGCAGAAAAATCTCTTTCATATGCATTTAAAATCATGCCAAGTGCATCCTGCCAGAAACCAATGAGAAATGTACGTATAAATGTTATCTATAAATCTATAGATGGAGAGTAAAGGTCACTGACCTTACAGGAAAAGAAGTGTTTTTATGCTTTTCATGAATCCAGTGACAGTACAAAACATGGAAGTGTGGCGGGATTGTCTTATTAAACAAAACAAGCTCAAATGGTCGTCTTCACCAAGAGTGTAAAGGGTATAGTGATCATTAGACAGTAAGTCTGCTTTCACACCTGATCAGGACGTGTTCATTTCATTATTAATATTATTACTATACAGGATTTATTTAACCACTTTACCACCGGAGGATTTTGCTGTCTTACGTCCAGGCCACTTTTTGCGATTCGGCACTGTGCGACTTTAACTGACAATTGCGCGGTCGTGCGACGCCGTACCCAAAGGAAATTTACGTCCTTTTTTTCCCACAAATAGAGCTTTCTTTTGGTGGTATTTGATCACCTGTGCGATTTTTACTCTTTGCGCTATAAACAAAAAAAGAGCGACAATTTTGAAAAAATAATATTTTTCACATTTTTTTATATGAAATTTCCCCCCAAAAAAATGTAAAAATCCAAATTTTTTATCATTTTAGGCCAATTTGTTTTCTGCGACATATTTTTGGTAAAAAAAAATCGCAATAAGCATATTTTGATTGGTTTGCGCAAAAGTTATTGCGTTTACTAACTAAGGGAAAGATTTCTGTCATTTTTGGTGTTTTTTTTTGTAACGAGTTATGGCGGCGATCTGCGATTTTTTTTTGCGGGACTGCGACATTGCGGCGGACAGATCGGACCCTTGACTGACATTTTTGACACTTTTGGGGGTACCAGTGACATTACTACAGTAATCAGTGCTATACATATGCACTGTTACTGTAAAAATGACACTGGCAGGGAAGGGGTTAATTTTATTGGAGAGGGAGGGGTTAATGTATGCCTGGTGCTTACTAACGTGTGTGGGGGGAGGTGACTGAGTGACACAGGGACAGATCGCATGTTCAGCTATGCTGAACCCTGCAATCTGACCCTGCCTGTCACTTAGGAGATCCGCCCGCTCTGTTTACACAAGCGAGCGGATCTCCACACTCGATTCCCCGATGACCGGGGAAGAGCAGCGGCGATCGCCGCTGCTCCTCCCCTGGCCCGACTCCCGCTGTGACTGAATACAGCGGGAGCGAGCGTCCGGCGGCGCGCGAGCGTCCGGCGGCGCGCGAGCGTCCGGCGGCGCGCGAGCGCCGCCGAGAAAAGGGGAATGTCTGCCGACGTAGGTCTACGTCGCCAGACGTTATCGAGCCACTTTGCCGCAGTAGTGCTCTAGTGAGCAGTGCGGAAGCGGTTAATGCCAACAGTTTGTGCAGCGCTTTACAACTTGAGGGCAGACATTACAGTTACAATACACTTCAATACAGGAGGAATCAGAGGGCTCTGATCATTAGAGCTTACAATCTAGGAGGGAGGTCAAGTGGTACAAAAGGTAATAACTGTGGGGGATGAGCTGATGGAGAAAATGAAAATACAGTTGTTAGGTGTGGGTAGGATAGGCTTCTCTGAAGAGGAGGATTTTCAGGGAACGTCTAAAAGCTAATAGAGTAGGAGACAAATTGGGGTAAGGAGTTCCATAGGAGTCCTATGGTGTCTGTGTTCATTTGAAATATTTTTGGGCATTTTGCAATCTCTGTGTAAGAATTTTCGCATATACATCAAGCTTCAGGCCTTTGTTTACTGAGCTAGACAAAAGGAGAAAGGCAATCGTAGAGGAGAGTTATGTGATTTGCGTGTTTACAGCCTCACCTATTTCGGGCTATGGAGGCAAAAACCCCTAAATACGCTTAAAGCGTAACTCCACTTTTGTTGAGAAAAAAACATTCCCCTCTGGGTGATCTCTGTACATTGCAGGGATTTTAACCTGTTTACAACCGCCCGCCGCAGATGTTATGCGGCAAGCAGCCGCTCCCAGGCAAATCACTGTACATGTACGGCGCTCGCTCTCGGGAGTCTCGCCAGCGGGGAAGCCGATGCAACAGGCAGGTGGCTCCGATTGCGATTATTCCCCGCTGAGAGAGAACGGTCAGCTGTTGTAAACACAGCTGGCCGTCCTTCTCCCTGGGATGATCACAGAGCTCGTGTGATCCTGCTATATAGGATCACAGGTCTCTGTGATCATTTCACAAGCCCAACCCCCATACAGTTAGAATCACTTCCCTAGTCTTACATTTAACCCCTTGCCACAGGGTTAACCCCTTCCCTACCAAGGGCATTATTACAGTAACAGTGCATATTTTAGCACTGATTATTGTAATGTCACTGGTAACCCCAAAAGTGTCAAAAATGTCAGTTAGGGGTCCAATCTGTCTGCCGCAATGTCACAGTCCTGCTAAATATCGCAGACATTACTAGTATAAAAAAAAAAAAAAAAATGACATAAATCTTTCCCGTAGTTAGTAAATGCGATAACTTTGGTGCAAACCAACAAAAGACTGCGATTTTCTTTACCAAAAATATGTAGCAGAAAACAATTTTTTTTTTTTCAAAATCTTCGCTATTTTTGTTTATAGTGCAAAAAATAAAAATCACAGAGGTGATCAAATACCACCAAAAGAAAGCTCTATTTGTGGGAAAAAAAGGACGTAAATTTTGTTTGGGTACAGCATCGCACGACCGCGCAATTGTCCGTTAAAATAACGCTGTGCCGAATCGCAAAATAGGGCCTGGTCAGGAAGGGGGTAAAATCTTCCGGGGCTGAAGTGGTTAGCAACCTTTGTTGCAGATTCCTACCTTTTGTTATTCTGAAGAAATCCTTGTAGGTTCCTCTGTGCTGAGTGGGTCTAATGGGAGTGGTTTCATAAATATCAGCTGTGGCAGCTGCAGGGCTCTAATGAGGAAATCTGCTGGGCCTGCATCCCTTTAGACATGTTCCTATTGGGAGTATATCACCAAAAATGACATTTTTGTTGCAGGGGATGCCAGAAATCTGACTTATATCTTAGTGCAGACTTCTGGGAAAATCCGTGAGCCAATCACACAAGCAGGAAATGATGTTTCTGGGGTGTGGTCAGTAAGCATTCTGTGTACAGAACAGCTCCAGGTAGCCATATTGCATTGCATTTTCAGAACATTACACCAGCTGCAGATTGAAAAGGAAAGGTCATTTTTAATAACAATCAATTGCAATATGATTTATGTTGCAATTGTTTATGCTATATTGTTTTTTTTTTTATTTGCTATTTTTTTTTTTTCTCAAAACGAAAATGGGGTTACCCTTTACAATATAAAAGGTCATGTACTTTTTTGAGTATATGATGACTGAACATATATGATGAAGATGAAGTGAACGCTTGTAAAGAGTGGGAATCTGCATGTTAGTCAGGAGTAGGGAAACAAGCTGAGAAATATTCAATTGTGAATGGGGACCAACACCAAATTGTAGTCAGATGAAGCTTTCTGAAATGACTGAACTTCACAGAGCATCACCTGAATGGTGTCAAGCAGCCTTTCACAACCTTTTTAACATGGTGGAACCAGTGAAATAATTTTTAGGTCTCAGTGAAACCTCTTTCTATAATTACTACATCTACAGTTCATGGTACATTAAAGTGTTACTAAACCCCAAATTCACTATATCTGATCTCCCACGGTACACAGAACATGGAAAGGCAATTATTTTAGTAAATATAAACTGCTAAATACCTTTTATCATCAGCAGTTTATAGCAGTCTTGTGACGTCTATCAGTGTCTGGTTAAAGCTTGTAGAAGGAGTTTTGATGCTCCTCTGACTGCCCTATGAGGCTGCAGGACCCCTGAACCTGAAAAAAAACACTCTCTAGCAATACACACCAAACTGAGCATATGCATAGTGACTCCAAAGGCTTATCAGGAGATGAATTGGGGACAGTGGAAGAAGGGGAGTTTTAGAGAAGACAGGATCAAACAGCTTTTTTACACAATGTCCAGGATTAAAGGAGTTGTAAAGTCAGAAGTCTTTTTATCCTAATGCATTCTATACATGAAGATAAAAGCCTTCTGTGTGTAGCAGCTATCCCAGCACTGCCTAATATCTACCTGAGCCCCATTTCTATCCAACAATGTCCACGGGTCACTCGGCTGTGATTGGCTGAGACACAGCCGTGGCACCACTGGCTCCTGCGGCTGTCATTCAAAGTCAGCCAATCAGGAGAGAGTGGGGACAGGGCTGAACGGCAGCTCCGTGTTTGAATGGATACACGGAGCTGCTGCTTGGCTCGGGGTACCCCCATGGCATGCTGCATGTTGTAGGGGCACTCGACAGGAGAAGGGGCCAGGAGCAGGAACGCGGGACATGAGAAGAGGAGGATCTGGGCTGCCCTGTGCAAAACCAACTGCACAGAGGAGGTAAGTATAACATGTATGTTATTTAAAAAAAAAGAAAAAAAAATACTTTAACCACCAATTTAACCCATTCGGTTCCACAGTGAGTATAACAAGCATGCTTTACTGCATATACATACTGATTTTACTGTTGTGAGTTTAGTAACACTTTAGAGTGGTTGTAAAAATTTTTTTTTTCAAAAATAACAAACATGTTATATTTACCTGCTCTGTGCAGTGACATTGCACTGAGGAGCCCTGATCCTCTCTTGCTGGCCGCCGGCCGTTTCCGCTCCTCTTCTTCTCTAGAAAACCATACAGGTGGGAGTAAAGAGATTTGTGTCAGTTTATAACCACCTACCTCTGGATCCAATCCAGTATGCAAAAAAAAAAGCAGAAGGACTGCGCACTCTTCAGTTTTTTAGGAGCAGATTTGAGGTAGCTGGATGTAAACAGACAGCTGATTCTGCTTACACCCGGCCACCCAAAAAGTAGAGCAGGGTCTGTCTGTGCCCGCTCTGCATAAGCTGAGCAGATACGGATGTGATATCTGTCCCGCTCTGCTCCCATCAGCAGGGGATCAGCTTACAGATCCCCTGCTGATCAGCGCTAAATCAACCCTGTGTGAGAGGTGCTTAACCATTGCAATACATTAAATAGAAATCACACTTAACATTTTAATCAACAGAAGTCTATGACAAAGTGCAGGTAACTCACACAAAAACTACATGTATACTGCGATGAACCTGGGCTTTGGGGAAACTGCAGAGGAGCAATGAGAAGCGGGCCTAAAAGGTATACGATGCAAAAATGGAGACATCTCCGAAATATTAAGGAGAGAAAAACTCCTTGGGGCTCAAGTGGGTAAAAAAATCAATGTATTCTTTTTTTTTTTTTTTTCTATTACCATGCGCAACCAAAACATGTCTATGCTGAGAACTGCTTATGCGACTAAGTAAAGGAGAATAGTACTAATCAAGACCCAGCCGATGTGCTGACTTTTGTTCCAGGTTCAGTGAACTAGCACATGATGTCACCTTACTGCCAATGCAGTGTGGCCAGCCTGCCTGTAGTGGTCATGTGACAAGCAACACCCTTCTCCTGCTCTTCAGCATCAGGCTGTTGGTGGGCTTCAATGGTACCCACATGTGTGTTGCATTTGAGCTCCATGTTCTGCAAGCAAGTGGCGAGTTATCTGCTTTGAACCTGGGCCAGCCTTTTGCAACCAGGGTTCTGTGGCACCCTGGGGTGCCTTATGAGTTCTTCAGGGGTGCATGGCAAAATGCCTAAAAATTGCCCAACAATTGTCAACAAGCCACCAAGGGGATCAAGCCTGCTTTTTTGTTACACAAAGCCACAGGTGTTTATTGTGCAGCATTAATACCTTAAGCCATTAGTTGGTAAGGAGGACATCATGATCCTGCACACCATTCTTGTTTTCCCCTCTCAAATTAGCATAGAGAGGGTGAGAAACTGATGGAGAAGAGGAATGCTACTCCGTATCAGTGTGCAAAAGTGAAGGAATTAATCACCTTAAACGTTGGGTGGCCCACATGTGTGAATGCTGCCACAATGTGTAAAAACTATTTGTTTTGTTTTTCACATTTTAGAATAGGGTGCCTCGAAGCTATACATAATTTTAAAGGGTGCCTTGACTGAAAAAAAGTTGACAAAAAGTTTCATTCAGCCACTGTGGGAGGGCATACAGAGAAAAACGCTAAAGAAGACAAATAGATTTGAAACATTGCATTTACACACAGAAGGGCATGCTGCAATCCAATAAAAAGTAAAAAAAAAAAAAAAAAATTACAAAAGCTTCTGTGTATAGGTACTCACATTTCTCTATCGCTCATTGACAGACGTAGTCTTCTTGATTCTCAAGAGCTGGGTTATGTTGTCTCCGCAGGAGTAGGACTAGGCAGAAAGACAAAGCGTTCTGGCTCCACCTTAGGGGCAGTCCCTGAGGGTATATCCTCCCTCTCTCTGCTACAGGGAATCAGTTTTTTTCTGTCTAGCCCCCGTTCCCTGTTAAGGCGCACTCCACTCGGGCACTTAGTGCGTCATGGGCCTTTCGCCATCAGGCGTCAGTGGTCCAGGTGTGCAAGGCGGCTACCTGGTCGTCGGTGCATACCTTTACAAAACATTATAAAGTTGATGTAATGGCATCGTCTGATGCCTCGTTTGGCCGCAAGGTTTTGCAGGCCGCCATTTGAGGAGACCAGTGGTCTACCTCGAGGGTTTTTTCCGTTGGAATTTTTATTTGAGTCTCATTCTTTGTTTATAATGAGCCTTTAAAACTTCTAGTTTGGCACCGGTTGGGCCTTCTAGATTGGATTTGATTTTGTCAATCCCACCCCTCATTTGTGGCACTGCTTCTGGATGTCCCAGCTCTTGAGAATCAAGAAGACTACGTCTGTCAATGAGCGATAGAGAAAAATGGATTTTTGTAAGATCTTACCGTAAAATCCTTTTCTCTTAAGCTCATTGACAGACGTAGTACCCGCCCCTCTATCATTGAGTTGGGTTGGGTTAAATTCTCTGTTACTGCTTTAGAACAGAACTGATTCCCTGTAGCAGAGAGAGGGAGGATATACCCTCAGGGACTGCCCCTAAGGTGGAGCCAGAACGTTTTGTCTTTCTGCCTAGTCCTACTCCTGTGGAGACAACATAACCCAGCTCTTGAGAATCAAGAAGACTATGTCTGTCAATGAGCTTAAGAGAAAAGGATTTTACGGTAAGATCTTACAAAAATCCATTTTTTTGTAAATATTTTATTATATCTTTTCATGTGACAACACTGAAGAAATGACACTTTGCTACAATGTAAAGTAGTGATTGTACAGCATGTATAACAGTGTAAATTTGCTGTCCCCTCAAAATAACTCAGTACACAGCCATTAATGTCTAAACTGCTGGCAACAAAAGTGAGGACACCCCTAAGTGAAAATGTCCAAATTGAGCCCAATTAGCCATTTTCCCTCCCAGGGTCATGTGACTCGTTAGTGTTACAAGGTCTTAGGTGTGAATAGGGAGAAGGTGTGTTAAATTTGGTGTTATCGCTCTCACTCTATCATACTGGTCACTTGAAGTTCGACATGGCACCTCATGGCAAAGAACTCTCTGAGAATCTGAAAGAAAGAATTGTTCTAAATAAAGATGGCCTAGGCTACAAGAAGATTGTCGAGACTCTGAAACTGAGCTGCAGCACGGTGGCCAAAACCATACAGTGGTTTAACAGGACAGGTTCCATCCAGAACAGGCCGTGCCATGGTCCACCAAAGAAGTTGAGTACCTTGCTCAGCATGTTGAGTTATTTTGAGGGGACAGCAAATGTACACTGTTATACAAGCTGTACACTCACTACTTTACATTATAGCAAAGTGTAATTTCTTCACTGTTGTCACATGAAAAGATATATTAAAATATTTACAAAAATGTAAGGGGGGGAATCACTTTTGTGAGATACTGTATGTATGTATGCATAGTAAAAAATAAAAAATCCCAGTTGTTTTTAAATACCACAAAAAGAAAAATGGCCCGTAATGAAAGGGCGATTTAGACTGATACTTAACCATGAAATTGTACTGTATGTGAGCAACCTTAAAGTGTGTCTGTTTCTTTAAATATAAACTTTTGTCCAGCATGTTCCTTTCTATTTTTTTAGTTTGAAATAATGATCTTTTAATTTAACAATTTGTAAATGGCATTATTTTCTGCTGATCAGCACAGTCGACCCCTGGAACTCATTCAATTACTCTTACACGTGCTAGGCCTATTTTAAAGGATAAGTACACTTTAAAACAAATTTCATTTATCCATTTTCTTACCTTAAAGTACAACTAAATGCACAACTTCTTTTTTCTTTTTCTGTAAAGTTTGTTTGTGCCATCTGTATCTCATTGGGGAGATTTCCCTTCATTTCCTGTCCCATAGCCAAAGCAGGAAGTGAGAGAAAACTCCTCTAAAGTAAAGGAATCTCGTGTTGTCATCATATCTAGTGTCCTCATTGGAAGATATCCCCACTATTTCTGTTCTAGGGACAACCCAAAATCTAGGGTTTTCTTTTATTATTTTCACTTTTCATTTTCACTTTCACTTTCCTCTGTCAAGGAAACACAGATCTGTAAGAAGTATATGGAAAGCTACTACACAGGCACACAGAAGACCTAACCAAAAGATCAATGGAAGTATGCATCTGGAGATGGGGAGGGTTGGGTAATTTAACCACTTGCCGACCGGTCACGTTGACCGTACTGCGGCAAAGTGGCTCGTTCCCGTCCAGCGACGTAGACCTACGTTGCTGGACTCCTCCCCTTGTGGGCGGCGCTCGCACACCGCCGGAGGCTCGCTCCCGCTGTATTCAGTCACAGCGGGAGTCAGGCCAGGGGAGGAGCGGCTGCGATCGCCGCTGCTCTTCCCCAGATCGTCGGGGAATCGAGTGTGGAGATCCGCCCGAATGTGTAAACAAAGCGGGCGGATCTCCTAAGTGACAGACAGGGTCAGATTGCAGGGTTCAGCTTAGCTGAACCTGCGATCTGTTCCTTTGTCACTCAGTCACCTCCCCCCACACACGTCAGTAAGCACCAGGCATACATTAACCCCTCCCTCTCCAATAAAATTAACCCCTTCCATGCCAGTGTCATTTTTACAGTAACAGTGCATATGTATAGCACTGATTACTGCAGTAATGTCACTGGTACCCCCAAAAGTGTCAAAAATTTCAGTCAAGGGTCCGATCTGTCCGCCGCAATGTCGCAGTCCCGCAAAAAAAATCGCAGATCGCCGCCATTACTCGTTTAACAAAAAACACCAAAAATGACAGAAATCTTTCCCTTAGTTAGTAAACGCAATAACTTTTGTGCAAACCAATCAAAATATGCTTATTGTGATTTTTTTTTTACCAAACATAGGTAGCAAAAAACAAATTGGCCAAAAATTTTAAAAAATTTTGATTTTTACATTTTTTGGGGGGAATTTCATATAAAAAAATGTGAAAAATTTTATTTTTTCAAAATTTACGTTCTATTTTTTTGTTTATAGCGCAAAAAGTAAAAATCGCACTGGTGATCAAATACCACCAAAAGAAAGCTCTGTTTGTGGGGAAAAAAAGGACGTAAATTTCGTTTGGGTATGGCGTCGCAATTGTCAGTTAAAGTCGCACAGTGCTGAATCGCAAAAAGTGGCCTGGACGTAAGACAGCAAAATCCTCCGGTGGTAAAGTGTTTAAGGAAGGAGGAAAAATGGATGCCACTTTGTTTTGACGAACACTAATCCTTTATCACATTCCTGAAGTCACAAATTTCCTGTCAAGCTCTTTTGTACTTTTACCACTGATGCATGATTTTATAACATCAGTACTTATTTATTTTTAGCAATATTTTTAATCTGTCAGTCAGACAAGCAATGTGAACTTATCCATTTTGTTTACTTCCAGGGAGGATGACCTGTATGCCGATGCAATTAAAGAGCCTTTAAAAGTCCTGGAGAGCATAGTAAGAGAAGTGCACCTGAGCACAGAGAGAGGGTGAGTACTAGCAATGCTCTGATGTGATTGGTTTAGAACTCTGCTCCCAGTTTAAAAAACACACTGCAGGGTGCCTTTAATTTTCGTGTTGTGATCACAGCCCAAGCACTCTCTCTATACTGTCTAAATCCACGATCTATATGTACAATGGAAATTCCAAAAAGAACAAAAACTGTATAGTAAGAGACGTTTACCTGAGCATAGATAAAGGGTACCAGCAATGCTTTGGTGTGATTGGTTTAACACTATGTTCCCTGATTTAAAAAAAACACTTTGTAAGGTGCTGTGCATTTCCATGTTGCACTCACAGACCAAACTTTCTCTATACTGTTTGAACCCATGATCTATATGTACAATTCTAAAAAAGCATATTTGCTCCCAACGTGGCCACATACATAACCACTGTGTTACTCCAAATAAAAAACCCAGCATACCCCTTTCTAAGAAAATGGTATTACATCTAAATGCTAAAAAATGTTTATAGCTAGCATCTCTCAATTGGCATTTGTTTTAATGATTTACATATTCCATATGGGTCAAAGGAGCTTTTCTGGCCTCAACAAGGTGAAGTTGCCATCAATTTTTCCTGCAAAATAAAGTCCATATCCACCAAAAAATTTCATAGCTTCAGTTCTAATTATCTGCGGGTGCTGGCTTCATACATGTCCTGATCACTTTGGGGTTGATTTACTAAAACTGGAGAGTGCAAAATCTGGTGAAGCTGAGCATGGTAGTCAATCAGCTTCTTACTTCAAAGAGAAGTTTTTTTTTTTAAATCATACTTACCTAGGTGGATACAGCATTTGTCCCCCGCTGACTCTAAGACTGAGAACTGAGCAATCAAACACAGCTGATTGCTCAGTGCTCCGTGAGCAGAGAGAGGCTCTCTATGAAATCCATGCCCAAGAGGGTTAAGGCAGTGCTGGAAAATAATGGTGGCCACACAAAATATTGACACTTTGGGCCCAGTTTGAACATTTCCACCTAAGGGGGTGCTCATTTTTGTTGCCAGCAGTTTAGACATTAATGGCTGTGTGTTGAGTTATTTTGAGGGGACAGCAAATTTGCAATGTTTTTCAAGCTGTGCACTCACTACTTTACATTGTAGCAAAGTGTAATTTCTTCAGTGTTGTCACATGAAAATATATAATAAAATATTTACAAAAATGTGAAGGGTGTACTCACTTTTGCGAGATACTGTATATCACAATATTTAGATAGATGATTGTGCTGTACTACTATGACACTGATGCTGGAAGATTTATTACTCAGTTTGTCCTGAAGACCATTGTCACCAGGAATGAAAGTGATGGGTAAATCCAAATTTGAGTTACCACTACAGCAAAACGTAAAGGAAATCTTTCAGTAGGAAACTTATTGCAATCTGAGAGGGGATTTTCCTCACTCGGAAGAGTGTTCACTTCCTGTTGTGGCTATAGGACAGGAAGTGAAGGAAAATGTTTCCAATAAAACATAGAAAAAAAAACTGTCAGGGACTTTAAATACTCTATACTCTAATCTATCTAAAAAGAGAGAGATGTGTAGACTGGCCTTCTTGTGAAAATGCTGGTTGTCTGGCTTTCAGTGTAGATCAGTTGGCTTCAATACAATATGAGTCACTTAGATAGAAGCAGAATTCTAATCAAGAAATCTAACTTTGTCTGCTGCTATTCTAAGTCAGTGACTCAAATCCAAGATTCAGAGGATAAGCATGTCAGGAAACGGACAATGTCAACATTTTTCCCCTTTATAACCAGGTTCTTTTAAACTATTTTTTATTATTTTTATACAGGATTTATATAGCACCAACAGTTTACATAGCGCTTTACAATAAAAAGGGGGACAGTACAATTACAATACAGTTAAATACAGAAGGAATAGGAGGGCCCTGCTCATGGAGCTTACAATCTAAAGGGAGGAGGAGGTGGTACAAAAGGTAATGGCTGTGGAGGATGATCTGATCGAGGGAACTCAAGTACAGTTCTTAGGTGGAGGTAGGGTATGCTTCCCTGAATAAGTGTCTTTTCAAGGATCGCCTAAAGGCGAACAGGGTAGGAGCTGACTGGACATACTGGGGCAGGTAGTTCCAGAGGTTGGAAGAGGCTCTGGAGAAGTCCTAGAGGCGAGCATGGAAGGAGGTAACAAGGGAGATAGAGAGCAAGAGCTTGTGGGAGGAACAGAGAGAATGACTTGGGCCCAATGGTTGTGCCGTTGATCTCAATCGAAAATTCATAGGGAGGGGATCAGAGAGAGAAATTTTACAAGCTCAGTCTTAAGTGGTGTGACATCCATGCTGATATGTCGCTCAGTAAGTTTGTGATGCGTGAGGAAATTGAGGCAGTGAATTGAGGAGTCGAGAGATAGATCTGGGTGTTGTCAGCAAAGAGGTGGTAACGGAAGCCATGGGAGGTAATCAACTAGCCCAGGGAAGAGGTATAGAGAGAGAATAGGAGGGGCCCTGGAACAGAGCCTTGGAGTACCCCAACAAAAAGAGGAGGAGGAGCGGAGGAGATGATGTATGCGACACTGAAAGTGTGCTAAGATATGTAGGAGGAGAACCAGGAAAGAGCAGAAACTTGGAGGACAAGGGAGAGGAGTTTATTGAGGAGGAGTGGGTAGTCAACTGTGTCAAAGGCACCCGAAAGGGCTAAGAGTATGAGTATGGAATAGTGGTCGTTGGTTTTAGCAGTTAGGTCTTTGGTGAGTTTTAGTAGGGCAGTTTCTGCAGAATGTTGTGGATGGAAGCCGGACTGTAGAAGATCGAGAAGGTTGTTGTCAGTGAGGTAGCAACTTATATGGTTGTGGACAAGGCGTTCAAGAAGCTTGGAGGCAAACAGAAGCAGAGAAATGGGTCTTAAGTTATCCAAACAAGTGGGGTCCAGTGAGGGTTTTTTAAGTATGGGGTAACTAGTGCATGTTTGAGCAGCGAGGGAAAGGTGCCGGAAGAGAGGGAGAGATTAAAGATGTGGGTTAGCGAATTTAGGATAGATCAGAAAGGTGGTCACAGTAATTGCCAGGGGACAGGCAGGCAGTTAGGTGGGCTATGGAAAGGAGTTTGGCACCTTCCTCAGTGGTAACAGGGTTGAAGAAGGAAAGCGTTGAGTGTGGTGTTGGACATGGTGTGTTGGTTGGTGGAGGAAGATGGACACTGGATATCTCATCACGATTAGTGACAATTTTATTTTTGAAGTGATTGGCAATCTCCTGAGTAGTAAGCAAGTTGGTGGGTAGAGGTGGGGGGGTGAAGTAGGGCATTAGGGTAGAAAAGTGTTGACGAGGGTTTTGATGAGAGTTGTGTAGTAGGTTTGTTTAGCGGAGTGGAGGCAGGAGTTGTTTTTGAAAAGGGCAGATTTGTAGAGGGTAAAGTCTTGCAGGAATTTATTTTTTAGCCACACACGCTCAAAGAGCACGGCTGCGTTTCTTGAGACTTCTGGTGTCATCTGTTTGCCAGGGTTGTAGCAGGCGAGACCTGGTTTTGTGTATAGAGAAGGGGGCAAATGTGTCCAGGGAGGATGACAGTATGTTGTAGACCAAAGTGGCCAGGTCTGGGCAGGACAGGGGTGTGATTCTATCATAAAGGCAGCCAGTAGCAGAATGAAGAAGGAAAGGGTTGAGGCTGCGAAGGTTCCTGCGGGTAAATGTTTGAAGGTTGGTGGCTTGGGAGGTAGGAGACAGGGAAAGTGTAAAACTGATAAGTATGTGATCAGAGAGAAGAAAAGGGGTGATAGAGAGGTTGCGGGAGTGCAGAGGGGGGAGAATACAAGGTCAAGAGTGTTGCCATTGGAGTGAGTGGTGGTTTGTGTTCATTGTGTTGGGTTGAAAGAGGAGGTTAAATTGAGTATTTGAGAAGTGTTAGCATTGATTGGAATGTTAAGGTCACAGGATGATGGCAGGTATTTATATCCTCGTTTCTATTAAAATAGGAAAAACTTTTTTTGATTATGCAAAAACTTTGTTTCTCTTTCATTCATTGATGGACACAGCTCCAGAATCTTCTTGACCATTGGTTTATGCTGCCCCCTACAGGAGTAGGACACTAGGCAGGAAAAAGCTTTACTACACCTATGAGGCAGTCCCAGGGGATTTACTCCCACTTCCTGCTATAGGTACTCAGTTTTGTCTGCCTAGTCAGGAGTAAGGACCTAGTTCCTTGCTGGGATTTCCGTGTCCAGCATTTTTTCTTTTTAAATTGATTTTTTTCCTCTTTTATTATTTTCTGTTCCTGTGGGAACTAAAATCAACTGCCAGACTGGGCGACGCACTTAATGTTCTAGATCCTTACGGTCTTCCCAGTCCGGCCAGTGAGCGCGACCCGATCTCGGCTCTGCTCTAGGTTGGCCGTGACATAGCCCCACTGGCCAGGGGCTGGCTGGCAAGTTAAACGTCTCGCGAAGATGCTCAGACCTTGTCACGACCTAAATCGCAGCGTACCTCTGACCTGCAGCCCCCCTATTCCAAGATGTTGCGGTGGTCTGCCTGGAGTGGTGCCCACCCAGTTTCATGGTGTGGTAAGTTGTGTCCCCCTCTCCCTTGGTGGTCTTTTGGGGTGGACATGGGCCCCTCCCTGGGATAGCCGGACCCCTGGGTTCGCCTCCATCCCCCCAGCCCCTCTAAACAGTCACTGTGGGTCTTCATTTTTGACAGTGTAGCAACCATTATTTTGTTGGAGAGGGTACTCTGCCTGCGTTTCTGCATCACAGCGTGCGCCCACCCCCCTCAAGAGGGCTATGTCCTCTATGGAGGGCAACCCTCTTGCTTTTTTGTGGGGTCTAACAGGTGTTCTTTTGTGGAACTTTGGCCACGGGACTTAGGTTGGCGGCCTCCCCTGCTTGTTATGTTTTCAGTGAGAGCTTAGTATATAGCGACCCTACTGGATCTGCGTCCACACACTTCGAGTGCTTTGATAGTGAGGATGATTCCTCTTTTACCACATATGCGCATGAAAAGGCACTGGTGGATGCACTGATTGTATCAGTGCAGGACATTTTAAACATGGGGGATGCAGCTGCTGCGTCAGAGGCGCTGTTCCTCTTGGTGCCTGCAAATCCTCTAAAGCTTTTCCCGCCTAGTGTGACAAAATTGTTGCGAGTCAGTGGAGTTGTCCTAAACGCTATATGACGGTGCCTAAGCATTTCGATAGACCCTTGGGGAGTCTCTGTTGAATATTTGGGCAGCTCCACCTGTGGTGGGCTCTCAGGTCTGAGATTTGAATAAATCCACCCTAATTCCGGTGGAGGAGTCTCTGGTTTTTAAAAGATCCTTTTGACAGGAGAGCTTGAGATTTGGCCTGCCACAACTTTACTGTTGCCGGTTTGGTCCTTAGGGCGGTGTTCGCCATAGCATTGGTGTCCCAGACTTTAACGGAGTGGGCAAATCATTTGCGCCAGGATCTGGAGGGGAAACAGCTTCTCTCTGCCTTTGCGAAGCTGGCGGACCAGTTGGTCCAGGGGTTGCAGTTTGTCTGTGATGTCTCTCTGGATGCGGCTCCCTTAGTCTCTGGACTGTCGGTGACAGCAGTGGTGTTTCGGCGCAGGGTATGGCTGAAATGGTGGTCTGCGGGCAAGACTTCCAAGAAGGCCTTATCTGATCTTCCCTTTGTGGGGGATCACCTGTTCGGATCCTCACTGGATGATATCATTAAGCAGGATTTCAAGACAAGGCATCCAAGTCTGCAAGGACTTCCTCTGGAGGTTCCAATAGGACCTGGCCTGGTAAGCCAAGAGCGGGTCCTTCCAGACCCGTGGACCTCCCTGAATTAAGACAAGTGGGTCCATGAGCTGATTAAGTCCGGCTACAAGATCGAGTTTCGGGCTTATCCTCCAGAAAGGTTCTTTCTCTATCGCTCATTGACAGACGTAGTCTTCTTGATTCTCAAGAGCTGGGTTATGTTGTCTCCGCAGGAGTAGGACTAGGCAGAAAGACAAAACGTTCTGGCTCCACCTTAGGGGCAGTCCCTGAGGGTATATCCTCCCTCTCTCTGCTACAGGGAATCAGTTTTTTTCTGTCTAGTCAGGAGTAAGGACCTAAGTTCCTTGCTGGGATCTTTTGGTCCTGGCAAGACTTTTTTTTTCTTTAGAAAAAGACATTTTTTAGGTAGTTTTTCTCCAGTGTTTTTCCTGTGAGATCTTCAAGCAAAAATGCCGGACTGGGCGACACTTGTGGTCACCCCAGCCGGCCTACGAGCGCGCGCAGACCATGGCATTGCGCTTGGTCGGCCGCGACACATTCAAGTAAGTATGCGGGGCCGGGCGACGGGCTGGATGTTGAGATCCAGTGGTCACCCCGGTTTCTGCCTACGAGCGCGTGCAGACCAGAGCTCCGCGCTGGGTCGGCCGCGACGGAGTCCCAGTGGAGGGACTGACCTTGCGAGTTAAAAGTCTCGCTTGGACGCCAGGAACCAGAGAGTCGAGGCGTCCGGAGTGGTCCACAAACCCCCACCCCGGTGGAGAGGGTATTGTGAAGAGAGGGTGCCTGTCGGTTCGGTATGGTGAGTAAACGTTCCCTTTTTTTCTTTCCTCGTTATGAGGCAGTATGAATTATGGGCCCCTCCAAATATGGTCAGTATATATCTGATACTTACAAGTCCCCCTTGTAATACAGCATGTGTTTGTGGGAAGTGGACTTGGTTTGAGAGCTAACACTCTACCCAGCAGACTGTAACATTACAGCAGACATAGGAGGTATAATCCTACCTTATTTGTAGTGTATCTCCTGTAGATCCATATATCGCCTCTTAGCAGAGATGCAGGTGGATGTGCTGGGAAAACGATTTCGGCGGTCCGCCGCCATTTTGCCGTAGACCAAGTGCATGTATGTCCTCAGGTCACGCCGGCCGCCATGTTTTTGGAGTCTTATGTCTCTTCTATGGGGGCGGCCATGTTTCGTGAGCCCAGCTACCTCGTGGAGAGCTGGGAACGCCGGAAGGCGTACACAGGGGGCGGAGCCACGTCCTTCTACCCGGGAAAAAGCAACAGCTCCTTCCAGTCTGTAAAAGACAGACGCTGACTGCAGTTGGTTGGAAACTTCACTGCATCGGTTGGTGAGCCTTGGGGGTCCCTCTCTCTCTCTCTCTGTGGGATCGAGAAGCAGGTACTCTGAGGGGCGCTATTGCGCTAGGGGGAGACACACAAAAAAAAAAAAAAAAAAGAAAAAGTTTTTTTGTTTTTGCTGGCAAAGGTGTCCTGAATTAACATGGACCCTGCCACTCATGTATCTCCTCCGGATCCCCTCGAGGGGTCTGCAGGATCCTCCAGCACCCCACTGACAATTGAATCATTGTCAGCTATTATGGAAACTTTTGTGTCCCGGGTGGAAGTGGCTTGTCAGGGACAGGGCGCAAGAAAGCGACCCCCGCCTAACCCCTTATTATCTGAAACCTCGGATTCAGACTCTGAGCCTATTTCTGCAGTTGCAGGTACTTCATCTGGGATTGGTGTCTCAGGTCCTGTCTCTTCAGACAGCGAGGAGGATGTTTCGGCATCAGCCATAGCCCGAGAGGAAGCGTTGGTAAACGCACTTATTGTATCTGTTCAAGAAACCTTAAGGTTACAGGGTATTCCATCGGAAATAGCTGAAACTGAAATCCCTTTTGGGACTAAAAAACGCATCAAAGTGGCGAAGGTTTTCCATTGCCCAAATGTTTTGGCAATCCAATCGAAGAAGAATGGCGTCTGCCAAAACGCACTTTTACTATTTCTAAACGCATTAACAGGCGTTATCCGTTTGAGGAAACCCTCATTAAGAAATGGACAGAACCACCTGTGGTGGATTCACCAATTGCTAGATTGAATAAAGCCACGGTTATTCCTCTAGAAGACGCTCCGTCTTTTAAAGATCCAGTGGATCGCAAGATAGAAGCTATGTCTCGCACCATGTTTTCCTTGATTGGATCAGCTTTCAGACCTATAATAGCTATTGGTCTGGTTTCGCAGGCTGTAACTGAATGGACCAAGTGGTTACGCCGGGACTTAGAAGAGGTCCCTCAGGCGGTATCAGATTTGTTGGAACAAATGATACAGGGGTTACAGTTTGTGTGTGATGCGGCGTTAGACGCCACTCCATTATTGGCGCGAGCATCAGTCTCAGCAGTGGTTCTCAGGCGTACACTGTGGCTAAAAGGTTGGTTAGCCGACCAAGGTTCCAAAAAAGCATTGGCTAATATCCCCTTTTTAGGAGAGCGTCTATTTGGAGCCAACTTAGATGAGATCATTAAGGATCTCACGGGTGGAAAGAGCACCTTTTTACCGCAAAATTTTAAAGGTAAAGGAACTCGTCAAAGACGAGGGCCTTCTTTTTCTGCTCACAAGAGGTTTTTTCGTCCCGTGGGTGAAAAAATTAAGTCCTCCAAAGCTCCTGCAGGAGGCGTCAGGGGTCGTTGGTCGGGCAAGCAAAAGCCCGCCCCCTCCAGACCTGAAGATAAACCGTCCAAAGCCTGAAGGTGCGCCCCCACCCATAACTGGGGTGGGGGGACGTCTTCGCCGGTTCCCGGATCCATGGCTTTCCAGAATCCCGGACAAATGGGTTTGCGAAGTCATAAGGTCAGGGTACAAGATCGAGTTTCGATCTCTCCCACCGGCGCGATTCTTCCCTTCCAATATCCGACTATCCCCGGATCGTTTAGAAGATCTGCGGAGAGCAGTCACAGATTTACTACAACAAGGAGTGGTAGTCCACGTTCCTTGGACAGAACGCTTTCAAGGGTTTTATTCAAACCTATTTACAATACCCAGGAAAGAGGGCAAAGTGCGTCCAATTCTGGACTTAAGGGCACTCAATTCTTTTGTCAACATAAGAAGATTCAGAATGGAGTCCATTCGCACAGTAGCAGCCTTCCTGCATCCAGGGGATGTCCTAGCGTCCATAGACATCAAGGACGCATATCTTCACATTCCCATTTTCGCAGGACATCAGCGGTTTCTACGCTTTTCCGTAGAAGAGAACCACTATCAGTTTGTGGCGTTACCTTTCGGTCTCGCCACGGCTCCGCGGGTCTTCACGAAGGTGTTGGCCCCAATGTTGGCACTTCTGCGCCAAAGAGGCATATCGATCCTTGGTTACCTAGACGATCTTCTGCTTCATGCAGAGTCTCCTCAGACCTTGCTACAAAACATAGAAATTACTATGATTTCTTTACAGGAATTCGGGTGACTGGTGAACCAGCAAAAGTCATTTCTGGTTCCCACCCAGAGGCTCGAATATCTGGGTCTAATTCTAGACAGTCAGGACAAGAGTTTTTCTTCCGGTAGGGAAACTCCGAAAGATTCAATCAGCAGTCCAGTTGTTACTGTCCAACAGCTGGTCTTTCCTTCGGACTTGCATGAGGGTTCTGGGGTTGATGGTGGCTTCGTTCGAAGCAGTGCCATTTGCCCAGTCCCATACCCGAATTCTTCAGCAAGAGATTCTTCTCAGATGGAATCGGAATCCGGAATCCCTGGACAATCAGATCCGATTGAGCAAACAGACCAGAGAGTCTCTGGTCTGGTGGCTTCGGTCTCCGATGCTCAGCCAGGGAAAGTCATTTCTGCCAATATATTGGACGACAGTGACCACGGATGCCAGTCTATCCGGATGGGGAGGAATTCTCGGTCAGTTATCTGTCCAGGGACTTTGGTCCCCGGAAGAATCCAGGTTACCGATAAATGTATTGGAATTGAGAGCGATCAGACTTTGTCTGATTCACTGGACCGAGCAGCTCCAGGGCAGCCCGGTTCGGATCCAGTCGGACAATGCCACGGCTGTGGCTTATGTCAATCACCAGGGGGGCACCAAGAGTGTCCGAGCGGCCAAAGAAGTGGCTTGCATTCTTCGCTGGGCGGAACGATTTGTTCCAGCAATCTCTGCGGTGTTCATTCCGGGGGTGGAGAATTGGCAGCCAGATTATCTCAGCCGTCCGACTCTGGATCAGGGGGAATGGTCCCTCCATCCAGACGTTTTCCACCAGTTGTGCCTACGGTGGGGCACCCCGGATGTGGATCTGTTGGCATCACGATTCAACAGAAAAGTTCAGAGATTCGTGGCTCGCTCCCGCGTTCCTCTAGCAGAAACCGCAGACGCACTGATCGCCCCGTGGGGGCAATACCAGCTAATGTATGCCTTCCCTCCTCTCGCGTTACTGCCAAGACTTCTTCGCAGGATAGAGGAGGAAGAAATTCCAGTAATTCTGGTAGCTCCGGACTGGCCTCGTCAAGCTTGGTACGCCGACGTGGTCAGACTGGTGGCGTACGTCCCGTGGAGACTTCCTCTCAGGGAGGACCTACTGTCTCAGGGACCGATCTTCCATCCTGCTTTACGATCGCTGGCTTTAACGGCCTGGCTATTGAGACCCAGGTGCTGAAGGACAAGGGATTGTCAGCTTCAGTTATTCCTACTCTAGTTGAAGCAAGGAAAGCGACTTCCAGAAAGATTTATCATCGCACATGGAAGTCTTACATTGCATGGTGTGAACCTTTCGGGTTCCGTCCTCGGTCTTATTCGATTAGTCGAATATTAGCTTTTCTGCAACAAGGGGTTGAGCAGAAACTGGCCTTGAGTACTATCAAGGGTCAGGTCTCAGCATTAGCTATCTTCTTTCAGAAGCCTTTGGCTACTCATTCCTTGGTGCGGAATTTCATCCAGGGGGTGCGACATCTGGCTCCGCCAGTGCACGCGCCGTTACCCCCCTGGGATCTTAATTTAGTGTTGTCGGTTCTTCAGAAACCTCCCTTTGAAGATATTAGGGAGATTCCTCTACCTACGTTGTCCCAGAAGGTGGCCTTCTTGGTGGCTATTACTTCTGCACGCAGGGTGTCAGAACTGGCCGCATTATCTTGTCGTTCACCATATCTGGTGGTTCATAGAGATAAGGTGGTTCTTCGTCCGAATCCATCCTTCCTACCAAAAGTGGTTTCAGAATTTCATCTGAATGAAGAAATTGTGTTACCTTCCCTGTGTCCTAAGCCCAGTCATCCTCGGGAGTTTGCTTTACACTCCTTGGATATGGTCCGGGCGATCAGGGTATACTTGAAAACGACAGACTCGTTTCGCAAGACGGATTCACTTTTTGTGATCCCGGATGGACCCAAAAAGGGGTTGCCTGCATCTGCCGCGACCATTTCCAGATGGATCAGACAGACGGTAGTACAGGCTTATTCGATTAAGGGTCGGGAGCCCTCGTTCCCTGTTAAGGCGCACTCCACTCGGGCACTTAGTGCGTCATGGGCCTTTCGCCATCAGGCGTCAGTGGTCCAGGTGTGCAAGGCGGCTACCTGGTCGTCGGTGCATACCTTTACAAAACATTATAAAGTTGATGTAATGGCATCGTCTGATGCCTCGTTTGGCCGCAAGGTTTTGCAGGCCGCCATTTGAGGAGACCAGTGGTCTACCTCGAGGGTTTTTTCCGTTGGAATTTTTATTTGAGTCTCATTCTTTGTTTATAATGAGCCTTTAAAACTTCTAGTTTGGCACCGGTTGGGCCTTCTAGATTGGATTTGATTTTGTCAATCCCACCCCTCATTTTGTGGCACTGCTTCTGGATGTCCCAGCTCTTGAGAATCAAGAAGACTACGTCTGTCAATGAGCGATAGAGAAAAATGGATTTTTGTAAGATCTTACCGTAAAATCCTTTTCTCTTAAGCTCATTGACAGACGTAGTACCCGCCCCTCTATCATTGAGTTGGGTTGGGTTAAATTCTCTGTTACTGCTTTAGAACAGAACTGATTCCCTGTAGCAGAGAGAGGGAGGATATACCCTCATGGACTGCCCCTAAGGTGGAGCCAGAACGTTTTGTCTTTCTGCCTAGTCCTACTCCTGCGGAGACAACATAACCCAGCTCTTGAGAATCAAGAAGACTACGTCTGTCAATGAGCTTAAGAGAAAAGGATTTTACGGTAAGATCTTACAAAAATCCATTTTTCCTTCCTACCTGCATTTATCCCCAGACAACCTGCAAGGTCTCTTCGGGGCAATGCAAGACTTGCTACTACTAGGGGTGATTTTTCCGGTCTTAGAATCTTTTTTTTTTTCATGGGTTTTATTCAAACATGTTTACAGGTCCCAAGAAGGAAAGCTAGGTACGTCTAATATTGGACCTCAAAGCTCTGAACCGTTTGTGTGGATACAGATGTTCCGAATTGGAGTCCATTCGTACAGTAGTGGCATCCATATATCAGGGGGATCTTCTGATATCTACCGATATCAAGGACGCTTACCTTCATATTCCGATATATGTCCGCGCCTCCTCCGCTTGCCGCGGGCAAGGAGCATTATCAAGAGGTCTTCACAAAGTGTTGGCCAGTGTTGGTATTGTTGCATCAGTGGGGGATTGCGGTACTGGAGTACCTGGATGATCCTCTTCTGCCAACAGAGTCACCGACTGCTCTGACGGACAACTGGGAGATTACTGTGGGGACTCTGCAGGAGTTTGGTTGGAAAATAAATTTCCAGGTATTGGCTCTGGTTCCATCCACCTAGTGGGACTATCTGGGTTTGTTCTGGACTCGGCCTTAGCCAGGGTTCTTAGCCTCAGTCTTAGTTCCTCCCATGGTACAAGCTCCAAAATCTGCAGGATGAATTTGGCTCCTGTTGTCCAGCAGTTAGTCGTCTTTCAGGACTGGTATGCGGGTGCCGGGTCTGATGGTGTCTACCTTCGAGGCAGTTCCGTTTGGATAGTTCCTCATGAGACCTCTGCAAAGAGAGATTCTTGCCATGTGGGGCAAGAATCCACAGTCTCTAGACCAGTGGTTCTCAACTCCTCTCCTCAGGACCCACTAACAAACGACATTTTAAGTATTACCTTGGGGAGATGCAGACTAAAATACTGAAATCATTGAGCAGCAAATTATATCACCTGTAATGTAATATAGTTATCCTGCAAACCTGGCCTGTTGGTGGGTCCTGAGGACAGGAATTGACAACCACTGCTCTAGACAATCTGATCCTGTTGAGCCAGGGTACGAGAGGGTCTTTGATTTGGTGGCTTCACTTTCCAGGGCTTTGACAGGGAAAATCTTCCTTCTCCTGTACTGGACGGTGGTCACGACGGATGCCAGCCTGTCTGAGTGGGGTGGCATTTTTGGAATGGATTGTGCTCAGGGGGTCTGGACTCTGGAAGAATCCAGACTACCGATCGATTTACTAGACATTTTCTCCGGAGGAGTTTCATCAGTTGTGTCTCCGGTGGGGAACTCCTTAGGTGGTCCTGTTTTTCTCTTGTCTCAACAGGAAGGTGCTTAGGTTTGTGGCATGGTCTCGGGATCCTCTGGCCGACGCCAAAGATGCACTGATGGCTCCTTTGGGACCAGTATCGTCTGTTTAACGTATTTCCTCTTCTAGAACTTCTGCCAAGATTCCTGCGTAGGTTAGAGACAGAAGGGATTATAGCCATCCTAGTGGCTCCAGACTGGCCTCTCCAATCTTGGTACGCAGATCTGATACGGTTGGTCGCAGATGCTCCCTGGAGACTTTCTCTTAGAGGAGATCTGTTGGCCTAAGGGCCAATCTTCCATCTTGCCTTACAGTTGCTGGCCTAACAGCTTGGCTGTCGGAATCCTGGTGCTGAAGGATAGTGGGTTGTCTGAATCTGTGATTCCCACGCTGCTGCAGGCTAGTAAATCTACTTCTTGGAAGATTTACCATCACGTTTGAGGAGCGTACTTTGCGGGTGTGAATCTCTTGGGTTCACCCCCGCTCCTTTTCGGTGACTCAGAGTTTGGCTTTCCTCCAACAAGGTGTTGAGCAGCGTCTGGCCTCGGGTACCATCAAGGTTCAGGTTCAGCCTTGGCAGTTTTCTTTCAATGTCCTTTGGCTACGCATTCTTTGGTTTGCACCTTTGTTCAGGGGGTTCGCCACTTGGCTCCCCCAGTGCGGTCTTCGTTGCCTTTGTGGGATCTCAACTTGGTGCCATCAGATCTTCTGTAACCACCGTTGAAAAATATTTGTGAGATTCCTTTGCTTACATTGTCCCAGAAGGTAGCCTTCTTGGTGGCTTTTTCTTCTGCACATAGGGTGTCGGAGCTGGCAGCTTTGTCTTGTCGTTCACCTTAATTGGTGGTTCACAGAGATAAAGTGGTGCTTTGCCCTTGTCAGTCGTTCCTTCCTAAGGCTGTTTCTGGTTTCCATCTGAATGAAGACATGGTGTTGCCTTCCCTGTGTCCTAAGCCTAGGCATCCTAAGGAGATTGCCTTGCATTCTTTGGTTCAGTTTCTGGTGTTCAGGGTGTACCTGGCGGCTACCGAGTCGATTAGAAAATCAGACTCCCTATTTGTCCTTATGGATGGACCTCGCAAGAGTTTGGCTGCGCTTGCCGTGACCATTTACAGATGGATCAGACAGACAGTGGTGCAGGCCTATGCAATCAAGGGTCAGGTTCTCCTTTCCCTGTTAAGGCGCATTCTACACGAGTGCTTAGTGCCTTCTGGGCCTTCTGCCATCAGGCGTCAGTGATGCAAGTTTGCATGGTGGCGACTGGTCGTCTGTGCACACTTTCACAAAATTTTTACAAAGTGGATGTGCTGGCATCTGCGGATGGCGGCAAGGTTTTGCTGGCTGCTGTTTGAGAGGACTAGTCCTCTTTGAGGGTGTATGTTTAAGGTGAGCTACAGTTGTTACTGGTTAAGCTCTGTGTTACCTGGTTGGCTAGGTTTAGCCTTTGGGTATTCATTTCTGCTGTGTTTTTTTCCCACCCCTCATGTTTTGACACTGCTTTGGAATGCTTCAATGGTCAATGGTCCCCATAGACTGCCCCATATGTGTGGTAAAGCGTTTTCCTGCCTAGTGTCCTACTCTTGTAGGGGGCAGCATAACCCTGTGGTCAAGAAGATTCTTGAGCTGTGTCCGTCAATGAACATCATAGAAAAGGATTTTACAGTAAGACAAAAATCCAATTTTTGTCAGTGGCTTAGTTGGGCATTTTTTGCTGCTTTTTATTTTTGCATTTTTTATTTTTCCATTGATTAAATTGTCATTAGAATTTCTCTGCACAGAGACAGAATTTGTGTACCACATCGGCATCTTGTCTGACACATTTCACAAATGTACTTGTATCGGAATTGCAGATAAAAACAAGGATACACATTAGAATGTCACATGTATATTTAAGTGACAGGTGCCTGCATTTCCATATTGTATTCACAGCTCAAACACTCTGTACATTGCCTGATCCTATCTTTGTAATGTGACATCAGTTTGCAACTTTGCATAGTTCTAATTCATTTTAAAAAGTCACTCCACTCAGCCTGTTTTCTTCTAAACCGGGCACGTGAAGTAACCTGACTGTAATTTCAGAGTAACACGATGTCTGTCTGTGAAAAGAGCACAGTTATGTTCCTTTTTATAGGCAAGGGCAATTGAAAGAAAAACAGGGGTCTGCGTGTGACTTTTCCTTCTGTTGTACATAAGTGGGTGTGAACAAAGAAAAAAAAGTTAGTGAATTTTTTTTTTTTTTTGTTTTAAATAATAGTTTGAGTAAAGAAAACGGGTTGCAGTGCAGATGTGTTTACACAATGCAAAATACAGGTGATTACAGAGGCAGTTAACTATATATAATTGGTGCCACTGTGGAACAGTTGCAACCTAGTTGGGTGAACTTTTAAAGCATCCATCATTCCACTGTAATTTAGTGGTGATCAGCATACCCAATATTCAGACATAGAAAATTTTGGAGGGACAGTACTTCCAAGAAAAGAGGGTATAAATGCAACCCCAGACGGTATGTATAGTATGTTTTAAACTTCTTTATTTAACTTAACAAAAAATATATTAACCTTGGTATGAAAAATATGGAGGATAGCAACTGGTCTACAAGATAGCAATGTAAGCACCATATTATCACAGCTGACATACGGTACATGCATACACCTGTACGAACTTGCATAATCAGCTGTAGTGAAACTCAACAAATCATTCTTTTGGAGAGAAATCCCAGCAGACTAACTTTGCCTGTCATCATTAACTTTAGCAGAATGTGAGGGCAAAGCAACAGCCATGACCCCATCAAATGTACTAAAGAAGAAAAGCAAAAGAGATGGGGGTGAGGGTGGGAATCATCCCCCTATGCACACTTTATCATAGGGCATGAAAGGTTCTATGTAACCAAGGATTTCAAATGTTCTCATATCGAGTAGGGCTACCCCTTGTATACAGTGCCTTGGGAAAGTAATCGGCCCCCTTGAACCTTGCGACCTTTTGCCACATTTCAGGCTTCAAACATAAGGATATAAAACTGTAATTTTTTGTGAAGAATCAACAACAAGTGGGACACAATCATGAAGTGGAACGAAATTTATTGGCTATTTCAAACTTTTTTAACAAATAAAAAACTGAAAAATTGGGCGTGCAAAATTATTCAGCCCCCTTAAGTTAATACTTTGTAGCGCCACCTTTTGCTGCGATTATAGCTGTAAGTCGCTTGGGGTATGTCTCTATCAGTTTTGCACATCGCGAGACTGAAATTTTTGTCCATTCCTCCTTGCAAAACAGTTCGAGCTCAGTGAGGTTGGATGGAGAGCGTTTGTGAACAACAGTTTTCAGTTCTTAACACAGATTCTCGATTGGATTCAGGTCTGGACTTTGACTTGGCCATTCTAACACCTGGATATGTTTATTTGTGAACCATTGTAGATTTTGCTTTATGTTTTGGATCATTGTCTTGTTGGAAGACAAATCTCCGTCCCAGTCTCAGGTCTTTTGCAGACTCCATCAGGTTTTCTTCCAGAATGGTCCTGTATTTGGCTCCATCCATCTTCCCATCAATTTTAACCATCTTCCCTGCCCTTGCTGAAGAAAAGCAGGCCCAAACCATGATGCTGCCACCACCATGTTAGTTCATCCAGAGTGATCATGGGCCTCTTGGCTGCATCTCTGATCAGTCTTCTCCTTGTATGAGCTGAAAGTTTAGAGGGGTGACCTGGTCTTCGTAGATTTGCAGTGGTCTGATACTCCTTCCATTTCAATATTATCGCTTGCACAGTGCTCCTTGGGATGTTTAAAGCTTGGGAAATCTTTTTGTATCCAAATCCGGCTTTAAACTTCTCCACAACAGTATCTTGGACCTGCCTGGTGTGTTCCTTGTTCTTCATTATGCTCTCTGCGCTTTAACCACTTGCCGACCGCCGCACGACTATCTACGTCGGCGGTCAGCCCCTCACAGGCAAACTAACGTAGGGCTACGTTGCTTGCTTGTGAGGGTCTAGGGAGCGAGCGCGCGCCCCCGGAGGCGCGCTCCCGCGTGGTCACGGACCCCCCCGCGCGTGTGACCAGCGGACCCGATGTCCGCCGGCCACTCGGCGATCGGCGGGGGAGAGGGAGAATGTCAGGCAGCTTGTGTAAACAAGCTGCCTGTCATTCTCCTCGCTGCAAAGACACTGATCACATGGATCTACTATGTAGATCCGTTGATCAGTGTCCTTACAGCTGAAGCCACAGCCAATCACAGTAGAAAGCACGCCCCTAGGGACACACACAGCCCCTCCCTCCCAAATAAAGTTAACCCCTTCACTACCAGTGTATTTTTACAGTAACAGTGCATATATATAGCACTGATTACTGTAGAAATGTCACTGGTAACCCCAAAAGTGTCAAAAATGTCAGTCAAGGGTCCGATCTGTCCGCCGCAATGTCGCAGTACCGCAAAAAAAATCACAGATCGCCGCCATTACGCGTTAAAAAAAAAAACAACAAAAATGACAAAAATCTTTCCCTTTGTTAGTAAACGCGATAACTTTTGCGCAAACCAATCAAAATACGCTTTTTGCGATTTTTTTTACCAAACATATGTAGCATAAAACAAATTGGCCGAAAATGTTAAAAAATTTTGATTTTTACATTTTTTTTGGGGGGAATTTCATATAAAAAAATGTGAAAAATATTGTTATTTTTGCAAAATTGACGCTCTTTTTTTGTTCATAGCGCGTGATCAAAAAATCGCACAGGTGATCAAATACCACCAAAAGAAAGCTCTGTTTGTGGGGAAAAAAGGACGCCAAATTCGTTTAGGTACAGCGTCGCACGACCGCGCAATTGTCCGTTAAAGTCACGCAGTGCCGAATCGCAAAATACCCCCTGGTCGGAATGGGGGTAAAATCTTCCGGGGCTTAAGTGGTTAAACGGACCTCTGAGACTATCACAGTGCAGGTGCATTTATACGAAGACTTGATTACACACAGGTGGATTCTGTTTATCATCATTAGTCATCTGGTCAACATTGGATCATTCAGAGATCCTCACTGAATTTCTGGAGAGAGTTTGCTGCACTGCAAGTAAAGGGGCTGAATAATTTTGCACGCCCAATTTCTCAGTTTTTTATTTGTTAACAAAGTTTGAAATATCCAATAAATTTCGTTCCACTTCATAATTGTGTCCCATTTATTGTTGATTCTTCACAAAAAATTAAATGAAATGTGGCAAAAGATCGCAAAGTTCAAGGGGGCCGAATACTTTCGCAAGGCACTGTACATACACCATGTTTCTAAAAGGTAGGGAGTAATCTAGGTGTTTCACCAATTGGGAAAACCGGGGATTGGTAGAAGAGGGTGGTCCTGTGAAGGACCACAACTTTACAGGCTTGAAAGAGAAGCTCATGGGATAGAGTAAGCTTCACAAGAGGTAATGCTAGATCTTGCAAAACTTCCAAGACACACACTCTATGGGTAAGCTGTACAAAAATTTAAAGATGTGCACCCAAAACATGTTCAAAAGAAGACCAGCTCAAATCAAATTAATAAATAAGGCTTGAGAAAGTTAGCATTCATAGTGATTGATAGAGGACTAGTCAGTGAACTTAGCCATTCTGCATTGAGTGAGATATGATCGCTGTGCAACATAGCTTTAAGTTTGAGGTTCCCTTTCACATAAGGACACCTTGACAGGGGTTTCTAGGCAGTCTTTGCAGTCCTTTCCACCTAGTCAGCAGAATCCAGGTCTCTTAGTATTTCTGAACATGGAACTTAGCCTTTGTGTCCACCAACCATCTATATACAACTTGTAAGGGAAAGGATAGGTTATGGGGAAGTCTGAGCCCTTCTCTAATATGATCTTTTTAGAGATGGACTGGGTTTTGGGGTGTGTGCTTTTCATTACTATAAGTATCTGTGCAAACCCTCTGTCCTGACACCTAGACCATTTTGACTGCCCCGATTACAGATTAGGACTCAGACTAGAAACAGCCCTCGGCTCATTTGTTAAAGTCCGTTAGCTAAGACCTGGCAATCAAAGAACAGCCTTTCAATGTGAATAAATGGAAACTCTTTTCTTTAGAACCTTTTTAAAAAGTTAAGAAGGGAATAACTATGACTCAGCTGCATGAAGAATCCAGATTTCCCCAAGCTATAGAAGTATTCAGCATAATTACATTTCACTGCTACGCTGCTCCTTCTTTGTGTAAATGGATATTTTAATATTTCAGTACATTTATAATACTGATCTCATCAATAGTGTATGGGCAATGTATTCATTTGCTGCTCAGAACACATATTAAGTCAGAGCGGTTTCTAAGTGTGTACACAATTAGAGGCCTTGTTACTGTGTTTGTCCTTTCTGAACATGATCTGTATTCTGATTTAATATTCCTTGACACTCCGGACACTTCAGCTTAAAACGAGATCTGATTAGTCCCAATGAACAATGGCTTTTCTGCTAACAACTTGAATTGAAAATGTGACATTTTTATCCAGATCTTTTACATATTTATTAGGATTCTGGCATACCATTGCTTTTTTTTTTACAGAAAGTATGTCATCATTGTAGGATATCAATTATGTAACTCAGTAGTGGTTTGTAGATCCGAACCAGAGGCGAATTACCATTGGCCTGATTTGAATAATAGAATTTGCCTTCATATAGAAATAGTGACATTATTAGCAGCAGAAGCATGGTAATGTGAAGTTAAATAGGATAAGTGATGGGAGTGGGGCACAATCTCTCTTCTGACAGGTTAATCTGCAGCTTGATCTTTGTGTTGTACCTCAGTGTTTGTTATTTTATTTGATGCTGTCGTTCTGATCAGAAGGTATTTATCATTATCTGGGTTTTTTTTTTTTAAAGAGCAATTTCAGGGATAATGAAATAACATAATTCATTGCTCATGGTTGGCAGCAAACTCTCTAGCTGTGGTAAAGTCAGACATTCCACTACTTTTATTGGAATCCTGGGTAATTCACTGCTGCCAGCCTCATTGTGTTCCTTAAATGTATATGGAAACATAATTGGAGGAAAGGGCCTTAGGGATGTTTGTAGAGGGGTAGAAGATTTCTTAAAGGAGCAGTATATGTGCAGACTAGCTATGAGGAATAGCATTTTACCCTCAAAAAGAATGAGCACTGTGAACAGGCAGCGACATGGGGTTGCTGAAATGGGGTTGGTCATCTGCATCCAGTAAATTGAAGTTACAAGTCCCTTTGAAAGTATGAGAAGTACTGATCTAAATAGTGTTACTGCAGCAGAGCGGCCTTGTTGCTCTGGATCATGTCCATGTATGTGATCCAGTATTTCTGCATAAGGGGGCACGTGAAAAACCAAATGATTGACACTCAAGGATGTTCTTATATCATAATTAGGAGTTAGGCATATCAAGTGTCTAAAGTAAGACAAAAGAGGAGAGGGTACATAAACCAGTACATAGTAATGAAGAAAACGAAATAAAATCAAACTGGTTTTATATACTACAACCACCCAATCCAAATAAAAATGCATTGGAATAGAAATAATTCATTTATTGAAAAAAAGAAAAAACTCATAAAAATCACAAAACATGTATCAACAAATTCTGGCATGATGGAAAAAAAACACACTCAACCAAAAGACAAACCAACACATGGATAAAATCAAACATCATCGTTCCCCCCCCCCCCCTCTTCCTATATCATATAAATCATGTGTCAAAAAGGTCAAGGAAATATCAAAATACTGTATATATATATATATATATATATATATATATATATATATATATATATATATATATATATATATGGCCATGAAGTAACAAAGGGATGAGAGGCTGGTTTGTCGTGTGCCGTATAACTCCTGATAAGTAAAGCACATAGTCTGTTGACAGGTGAAAGATTTGAGTGCTCCAGCATTGCCTCTGAAGCAGCCGGCTTGTCCGGCGAAACCGGTCAGGCATCGGCACGTCTGCTTGCTCATATCTTCCCCCTCTTTCCTTCATGGGATCTTTGGCTGTTTGAAAATTACTGGGTTGCTTCACTCTACTTTCATCTGGCTGGACGGTTGACTCTATCTGGGATCAATCAAGATTTCAAGTTCTGTTTCTTCTGAATCTCATTGCTAGACAACTACCTGATCTCCATTAGTGGATGAGTATACAACTTCAATCATTCCATATTATTCATTTTGGGTTTGAGGACTACTCCTACAAAATTTGCTGCTACTTTCTTCATTGTGATGTGCAAGGGAGGTATATCTACATAGATCTAGTGACTTACATATACTCAGTCTGTCTTTAACCACTTTAACACTGCTCACATTGCTGCTACTGCAGCAATGTGGCTCGTTATCGTCCAGCGACGTAGACCTACGTTGCTGGACTCCGCCCCTTGTGGGCCGCGCGCGCGTGCCGCCAGAGGCTCGCTCCCGCTGTTTTCAGTCACAGCGGGAGTCGGGCCAGGGGAGGAGCGGCGGCGATCGCCGCCGCTCTTCCCCGATCATCGGGGAATCTAGTTTGGATATCCGCCCGCTTGTGTAAACAGAGCGGGCGGATCTCCTCAGTGACAAGGAGTGACAGATTGCAGTGTTCAGCATAGCTGAACATGCAATCTGTCCTTGTGTCACTCAGTCACCTCCCCCCCCACACGTTAGTAAGCACCAGGCATACATTAACCCCTCCCTCTCCAATAAAATTAACCCCTTCCCTGCCAATGTCATTTTTAGGCCCCATGCACACGGGACGTTTTTAACGCCGCTGTAAGCAGCGTCAGGCGTTTTCTTTTTGCAGCCTAAAAATGCCCCTCCATGTTATTCTATGGCCTCATGCACACTCAGACGTTTTTGAGCTGTAAGTGGCTTAGGCGTTTTTAGGCTGCAACAAGAACCCACCACCTGCGCGTTCTGAGGACCAGCGTTACAGCGTTAAAAACGCCTGACGCTGCTAAAAGCTGAATAACTTTGCTATAACGTTGCTTAACGTGCGTTAAGCCACGTTATACGTTTTTTTTTCTTCCATTCAAAATCAATGGTTCCCTATGGGATCCTATTGATTTGAATGGAGGTCGCACCGCAACACCGCAAGTCGGATCCGACTTGCGGGGTGACTTGCGCTGTGGGAATCTTGAGGGGGAACTCCACGCCAAAATGGGAAAAAAAACGGCGTGGGGTCCCCCCCAGGGTTCCAAACCAGGCCCTTCGGGTCTGTTATGGAATTTGAGGGTAGCCCCATGCCGAAAAAACGGCGTGGGGTCCCCCCCAAAATCCATACCAGACCCTTAACCGAGCATGCAGCCCGGCAGGCCAGGAAAGGGGAGGGGACGAGCGAGCGGCCCCACCCCCCCTGGACCACACCAGGCCACATGCCCTCAACATGGGGGGGGTGTGGGTGCTTTGGGGCAGGGGGGGCTCTGCACCCCCCACCTCAAAGCACCTTGCCCCCATGTTGATGAGGACAAGGGCCTCATCCCCACAACCCTGGCCGGTGGTTGTGGGGGTCTGCGGGCAGGGGGCTCATCGGAATCTGGAAGCCCCCTTTAACAAGGGGGCACCCCAGATCCCGGACCCCCTCCCTATGTGAATGGGTATGGGGTACACTGTACCCCTACCCATTCACCCCATAAAAGGCAGTGTATGGAAATAACGACAAGAGACGTTTTGGAAAGTTTATTAAAAATCTTCATCCGACTCTTCTTGTCTTCTCCTCTCCGGGGTCTTCTCCGGGGTCTTCTGCTCTTTTGCTGTCCGCCCTTCTTGTCTTCTCCTCTCCGGGGTGTTCTCCGGGGTCTTCTGCTCTTTTGCTGTCCGCCCTTCTTGTCTTCTCCTCTCCGGGGTCTTCTGCTCTTTTGCTGTCCCCCTCTTCTTGTGTTCTTCTCTCCGGGGTCTTCTGCTGTCCTCTCTTCTTTTCTTCTCCTCTCCGGTCTTCTGCTCTTTTGCTGTCGGCTGTCTTCTTCCTCCGGTCCTCCTCCGACGACGTCTCCGCTGATTATGCCTATCTCCGGTCTCTTCAGCTTATTATATAGCCATTTGGGGCGTGGCCCCGATGACGTCATCTGGAGGCCCCGCCCCCTCATGTCACATATGACGTCATCTGTGACATGAGGGGGCGGGGTCTCCAGATGACGTCATCGGGGCCACGCCCCTAATGGCTATATAATAAGCTGAAGAGACCGGAGATAGGCTTAATCAGCGGAGACGTCGTCGGAGGAGGACCGGAGGAAGAAGACAGCCGACAGCCGACAGCAAAAGAGCAGAAGACCGGAGAGGAGAAGAAAAGAAGAGAGGACAGCAGAAGAGGGGACAGCAGAAGACCCCGGAGAGAAGAACGCAAGAAGAGGGGGACAGCAAAAGAGCAGAAGACCCCGGAGAGGAGAAGACAAGAAGGGCGGACAGCAAAAGAGCAGAAGACCCCGGAGAAGACCCCGGAGAGGAGAAGACAAGAAGGGCGGACAGCAAAAGAGCAGAAGACCCCGGAGAAGACCCCGGAGAGGAGAAGACAAGAAGAGTCGGATGAAGATTTTTAATAAACTTTCCAAAACGTCTCTTGTCGTTATTTCCATACACTGCCTTTTATGGGGTGAATGGGTAGGGGTACAGTGTACCCCATACCCATTCACATAGGGAGGGGGTCCGGGATCTGGGGTGCCCCCTTGTTAAAGGGGGCTTCCAGATTCCGATGAGCCCCCTGCCCGCAGACCCCCACAACCACCGGCCAGGGTTGTGGGGATGAGGCCCTTGTCCTCATCAACATGGGGGCAAGGTGCTTTGAGGTGGGGGGTGCAGAGCTCCCCCTGCCCCAAAGCACCAACACCCCCCCCCCATGTTGAGGGCATGTGGCCTGGTGTGGTCCAGGGGGGGTGGGGCCGCTCGCTCGTCCCCTCCCCTTTCCTGGCCTGCCGGGCTGCATGCTCGGATAAGGGTTTGGTATGGATTTTGGGGGGGACCCCATGCCGTTTTTTCGGCATGGGGCTACCCTCAAATTCCATAACAGACCCGAAGGGCCTGGTTTGGAACCCTGGGGGGGACCCCACGCCGTTTTTTTCCCATTTTGGCGTGGAGTTCCCCCTCAAGATTCTCACAGCGCAAGTCGCCCCGCAAGTCGGATCCGACTTGCGGTGTTGCGGTGCGACCTCCATTCAAATCAATAGGCTCCCATAGGGAACCATTGATTTTGAATGGAAGAAAAAAAAAAACGCTGCTAAAAGCAACGTGGCAAAACGTGCAATAACGCCAATGGAAAAAGCTACTGAAAGCACGTTTTTACAGCTGCTTTTTCCGGCGTCAGAACTAACTTTGACGTACGTTTTTTCTAACGCCCCGTGTGCATGGGGCCTTACAGTAACAGTGCATATATATAGCACTGATTACTGCAGTAATTTCACTGGTACCCCCAAAAGTGTCAAAAATGTCAGTCAAGGGTCCGATCTGTCTGCCGCAATGTCGCAGTCTCGCAAAAAAAATCGCAGATCGCCACCATTACGCGTTAAAAAAAAAAAAAACACCAAAAATGACAGAAATCTTTCCCTTAGTAAACGCAATAACTTTTGCGCAAACCAATCAAAATACACTTATTGTGATTTTTTTTACCAAACATAGGTAGCAGAAAACAAATTGGCCAAAAAATTTAAAAAATTTTGATTTTTACATTTTTTGGGGGGGGGGGAATTTCATATAAAAAAATGTTAAAAATATTGTTATTTTTTTTAAAATAAACGCTCTTTTTTTGTTTATAGCACAAAAAGTAAAAATTGCACAGGTGATCAAATACAACCAAAAGAAAGCTCTGTTTGTGGGAAAAAAAGGACATAAATTTCGTTTGGGTACGGTGTCGCACGACCGCGGAATTGTCAGTTAAAGTCGCACAGCGCCGAATCGCAAAAAGTGGCCTGGACGTAAGACAGCAAAATCCTCCGGTGGTAAAATGGTTAAGTGATTTTCGAATGAGCCTCCTCTGGACCCAGGGCTGCTGTTAGAAATTGCGGGGCCCCGTACAGACTACCTGGCAGGCCCCCCCCAAGAAAATATTAAAGATATATTTAGCTAAAATTACAACAAAATTACTATTAGCAGACAAAAATATAACATAACTCGCATAATTCCTGCTAAATCTAAAAAAAAAACTATGTTAAATAAAAAAGAAGATGAGATGAGAAAAATATACAGGCTGGGCAGTTGTAGCTCAGTGATCAGAGGGACAGAGAGAGAGAAACAAAGTTACAATTTACAAATAAACTCCTGAGCAGAGATAATTGCTGGGAGGGGGGCCCACACAAGGGAGGGGGATTAGTGAGGGACAACTGTCTCTTTCTCAACAGATAAAAGCTGATAGCAGGGAGAGGGACAGATCAGATTCAGGTGCTGGAGGAAGATTTCTGTATTTGTTGTCCATCATTAATCCCCCTCTCTATGTGGGCCCCCCTGTGTGCTTGGGCCCCCTACAAGAGGGCTGGTGGTCCCCTTCTATCAGCGGCCCTGTCTGGACCACATACACACAGCAGCTTTATTTATCTCTTTTGCACCTATGGATGATCTCTACATGCTGTTTTGTTTGTTCCAGCGCACCCAAAGTGCTTTATCCCAGTGATGTGGATTGAACCCTTGTTTGAGTCAGGAGATTTAATGCACTTTTGAGATCTCGAATCTTTCACCTGTCACCAGCCTATGTGCTTTACTTATCAAGAGTTGCACTACACACTCCAAACCAGCCTCCTATCCCTTTGTTACTTCATGGTCTTATATATACAGTATATAGTATTTTGATATTTCCTTGACCTTTTTTGACACATGATTTATATGATATAGGAAGAGAGGGGGAATGATGATGTTTGATTTTATCCATGTGTGTCCTGTATGTGTTGGTTTGTCTTTTGGTTAGGTTTGGTTTTTTTTTTCATCATGCCAGAATTTTTTGATACATGTTTTGCGATTTTTATGAGTTTTTTCTTGTTTCAATGAATTATTTCTTTTCCAGTGAATTTCTATTTGGATTGGGTGGTTGTAGTATATAAAACCATTTTGCTTTTGTTTAGCTTTCTTCATAACGGGGGCTCGTGCATGCGCGCACCGCCCTTGCTGTGCTGTCATTCGCTTTAGCACAAGTCGAACAGTGGGTCCCTCCCAGTAATTTAGCTAAGCCCCTCAGTAGTCACTAATGGCACTTTTCCACTGCAAGTACCGGCTCGGCTCTACTCGGCCCTGCTTGGCCCGGTTTGCTTTTCCACTGCGGTACCGCATGGTATAGTGTCGGAACGGTTCGGTACGGTATAGGTTTGCTTTTCCATTAAAGTAGTACTAAAGTTAAGTGGGTGGGATAACAACGGGGTGGGTGTGATTCTCTGACCAATCAGTGGCTAGTAGTGACTGCATGCAAAGGATTGTGGGATATGGTACCAGTTTGGTACCTGTTGGAACCACAATCGAGTAGGTACTGTTTTTTCAGAGCCGTACCGTACCGTTCGGTTCCATGCAGTGGAAAAGCAAACCTATACCGTACCGTACCGAACCATTCCGACCCTATACCATGCGGTACCGCAGTGGAAAAGCACAAAAGCGTGCCGAACTGGTACGGTTCCATGCAGTGGAAAAGCGCCATAACTATGTTTAGATCTAGACAATGCTTGTAGCCAGCCAGAGATCGCAAACAGAAGTTATCCTCTACTCCTGGGTATGAAAGGTAATTTTCTAATCCAGCACCCATTTAATGCCTGTATATATTCAGGAATATGCAGTAATGATACACATATACGTATCTTATGGCAGAGCTGTCTCTTTGAGGTCATGGTATATCCCTATAAGTATCAAAAGTGTATATACAACACCACTAACTCTCCAGGACGTAATACTTGTGTATTCTCTGAAATGTGGTGACATGCATAAAGGAATGCATGTCAGACCCATTATGCTTTAGAGTTATCGTTGACCCTGGGTGTAAAGTGAAAGGATCACTAAAAAGAGAACTGTTTTCTGCTAAATCTGGGTTAAAGGATAACTTCAACTTTGGTTTAAAAAAGCCCCTCACCCCTTAAATATAGGCAGGCTAGGCTTATACTTAAAGCGGAGTTCCACCCTGGAATTTTTTTTTTTTTTTTAAATACCCCCGGGACAGTCAGGGCTAGTGCATTCCACAATGGCTAGCCTCTGATCTGTCCCGGGTTGCACTTACCTGTTAGGACAAATACTTACCTTGAAAAAGTCTTGTCCAGCGCTGCCATCTCAGATGTGGGCAGCTTGAAGCCAGTGTGATCCTCTTCGGAGTCCTCTTCGGAGTCCTCTTCCGCCTTCTTCGGTCCCACGATGCCCTGCACCGGCCCCGCCGTCACTTCCGGGCGCACGCGTCATCCCTCCACAGCTTCTGGGCATGCCAGGAAGTGACGACGGGCCGCGGCCGAGGAAGGAGGAAGAAGGAAGTAAGGTAAGTATATTTTCTTCGCTACGAGGTAAGTAAAAAAAAAAAAAAAAATGCGATTAGCCATTTGTTTTTCAGGTGACCCGGAGCGAGAAGATGGAGGTAAGTATAAAATTAAGGTGGAACTCCACTTAAACTTCAGCCCCAATCCAACAATCTTACATGTTCCTGTCCAGCTCCTCATTATTTTGTGCATGTGCACTGTGGCTCCATTTATTTCTAAGTGTAGCTGTCCTTTACCCCCATTCCTTTGGCAGCACCTCCTATCATTACACCCTCAAATGCCAATGATTTTACTGCTCAAGTAAGTTTATTTCAGCTTCGGTAGGGCACAGCACTTATCCTCCGCTTGGAATGATTTGCTGTGTGCTATAATAATACTTAACATTTGTAGTTAGTGGGGGATTTCTGCAAAGCTTCTATAGACCATAACCTATGGAGACCGGGTTCCCAGGGGCAGCTAGCAGCCACTCCACACATTGTGTTGCTGATTACAAATAACACATTCCCATGTATTACAAAAGGATTTAGGCTGCCACTCTGCCTGCCAGGAAAAGCTTTCTGTGTCCTCGAAAAATCGTGTACTTACAGATCATCAGCTCTGGATCTATATTACTATACCTTGACCCAATCTACGAGTAAGCAAGTATTCTAGATGTAGATCTACAGAGGCAGGGTGGATAGACTTTCTTTTTCATCGCTTCAAACTCCCAGCCTTGCTTGGTTTGGTTTGGTTGTGTGCCAATATCATAGGGCCTTTTTTTTCTTAAGATTAGAATTCTGTTACGTTTTGCAAGGTGAATGCCAACAACACCGGTGGGGCGAACACAAAATACAATTACAAAGTAAGAGAGGGTGTAAAACATTGGAAAGCAACATAAATTGCCCACAGCTATGGGGAGATGTCAAATTATTAAGCTTAAAGTTAAACTGGTATGTATTGGGGTTCTAAGTAATTTTTTAGCAAAAAATACTGATTTTAACTTTTAAGCATCAAGTGTCAGAAAAAGGCTTAGTCTTTAAGAGGTTAAACTGCCCTCACGTACAGACAGAAATTCATCTAAAAGAACAAAATGATACATTGTAAAACATTGTGTTTATAATTATCTAACATCCTTAACAAAGTTGATAAACATTTGCTGGAGGCTCTTTTTTTTTTTTTTTGACAGCTGCGAGTCAGCATAGAACAGCTCTGTGAAGCTCCATTCACATATTGGCATCTCGGACCGCGGGCAGAATTGCCGCAATTCTGCCTGCAATCCCAAACTATTGCAAGTCGTGGGACGCCCGTGCGATTCCTGTGACTTGCAATGGCACTCCAAACGCGGCACGTTTTTGCCACGATTGCCGCCTGACGAATCGCAGTAAAATTGAGCAAATAGAATTGCGGGATGCCTGTCGCCCAAAAGAAGTTCTTGTACTTTTTTGGGGACAGGCATGCCGCGATTCTATTTGCACAATTTTACAGCGATGCGACAATTGTGGTAAAATCGAACCGCATTTGGGGTGCCATTACAAGTCACTGGAATTGCATGGGCGCCCTGCTACTTGCAATTGTGTGGAATTGTGGGCAGAATCACGGCAATTCTGCCCGCGATCCGAGATGCTTATATGTGAATAGAGCCTAAGAATCGAGGACTTGGCATTTTAAGATTGTGGGGGGAGGGGGGTAAATTGAGTAAATTTTTAACAATTAATCGTGCAGCTCTACTTTGATCTGTTCACATACTGTATCCCCTGCTTATCGAAATGTCTGACACCCATGTGAAAGGGCCCCTAGGGTGTCAGGGAGTATAACTGCAGCCCTGCTTGTAGGCTGTAACTACACTACTTAATAGTTTGTCCATATCAGCGTGTTTTCCACAACTTTAAATAACTGGATCATGTTGTTAGCTTTTGAGACTCTTCATGAGGACAGTGTTCTGCAAAGCAATTTATTTGTTTTTCATAATTTGCTGTTCTGTGACTTGCAGGAGACAAAAACACCTTCAGTGGACAAGTCACAGGCAAGGAGATTTATTTTGACTAAAACCGTAAACTTTGCTTAACCCATTTATCATTTATCCTTCATTTATGAAATTATTATTCAGACACGTTTATATTGGTCCACCAATCCCCAGAGTTCCCAAGTTCAGCTAGTATTCTGTTTCAGTGCCTTGGTCTTCATCTGTCCTGAAGTAAAGTCCTATTTTCGTGATGTGCAAACATCAGACATGTATTTTATTTGGCTGTTCGGATCCCGCAGGCACTTTCACATTGCACAAATCATTTTGGCCTTTACTTCAGAAGCTTCTGACACCTGTGATAAAGAGCCAGAGTAGCTCTATATCTCTTCCCCTAAATCCTGTATTACTGCAAAGGTTCACCTTCACTTTGCAGTAAACATTTCTCACTCATGTAAAAGTTTAGACTACAGTGTACAGTCATGGATAAGGCTGAGAGCCAGGAAATCAGAAAAAAAAAATTTATTCTATTCTGAAATCACAAATCAGAACCACATTCTTTCCATCATAATGCACCCATGGGCTTGTGTCTGGGACAGCCATGGATTTCCTATAGACTTGTATATAAAGGCAAAATCTGATTAATGTGCATAAGACTGTCAAAGAAGAACTTTGGACCAATGTCATAGTTTTTATTTTTATTTTTTCCCCTCCTAACTGTAATAGACATTGTCCTCACTTCAGGTACTCACCTGTCCAGCAGATCCAGGGTTGTGCTGCTGTCACCGCCTGTGTCACACATCTTTGCTTTGTCATTGGGTGTCTGGTCCAGGCTGGTCATTCATTCATAAAGTAAAAAAAAAAACACTTGTTGCCAATTTCGAATGCGGAGAGGGGAGGAACGCGAGGTTTTGTTTTCAAGCACCCTTATACAGTAGTTACCATGGACCTTGAAAAGCGAATGAATGCAAGAGTGACATACATTGCTGTGCACTTTTCCGCAGAGGCTTTTGAGGTCAACATGGTAGAAAAAATCCTCATCCTCCTGTTTTTTCCTTTCCTCGGATTAAAATGCTTAATGCCTAGTACACATGATGAGAAAAATCGGATGAAAAATACCGCTTTCGATCGTCCGATAATCTGATCATTAGTACACAGCTTTCGAGAACCAATCACAACAGTTCATATGAAAATTTTTGAAGGAACAAGCATGAACATTTTTCTCGGAGTATAACAAAAATGAACATTTTTTTGTGTAACTAGTATAGTATTTGCAGGAAAAAAAAATCACGTGACCAAATCCATGCATGCCCGGAAATTAAGAAAAAAATTACATTACAATGCAATACAATGCATTACATCACTTCCGATGTTGTATTCTGTCATATGAGAATTGTTGTTACTTTAGATTTCATTATGTTTATTTGTTTTCCAGAATTAACAATTAAAAACAACTCCAGACCTCCCAAAAATGGGAGGGTTAGTCCCCGTTCACACTGGGGCGACCAGTGAGGCGACCTGGTCGCCTCACAGGTTGCTGTAGGTCGCCTTCCATAGGGAAGCTGCGGACCCGTTCTAATAGGAGCGACACAAGTCGCTCCGACTTAGAAAAAGGGTCCGGAGCTTCTTTGGGGCGACCCGGAGCGACCGTCATAGACTTCAATGTTATGAAGTCTGTGCCGGCCGCTCCGAGGTCGCGGCGCGCTGCTCGCACCGCGACCTCTGAGGTCGTCTGGGGAAGTCGGATCGCCCCAGTGTGAACGGGGCCTAATAGAATAAAAGTTTTCAAGTAATAGTGCAAACATTTTCAAACAACATCCATAAAGTTAAGCCTCGTACACACGCACAGATTGTTGGCCGACCGATCGGCCATCTTTTGTCCAGTGTTGTTTGTTGGTTGAAATGTGCTCTAGACTTGCACTGGACTTTTGTTGGCCAACAAAAGCCAACTTCAGAAGTGATGTCATGTTCTGGTTGACTTTCCGTGTGTTTTTTCTTCTCTGAGCATGCCCAGTCTTGCTCATCTGATTTTTGTCTGCCGAAATCTGTACTGGCTGAGGAACAATCGGCCGTTCTGTTGTTGGCCAACAAAAATTTTATAGCCTGCACACCAGATTTTTTTCGGCCGAAAATTCGCAGTTGGTTGTCGGAAGCATCATACTAACAAGCCTACAATCGGCAGATCGGACGTTGGCCGACAATTTACGGCCAACAATCTGTGCGTGTGTACGGGGCTTTAGTGACCAGATATATCACGAAACAAACGAAACAAAAAAATATAAAATATACAGATAGTGACGATATGACACCCAATATGCAGGTGAAGAGCAGCAAAATGCTAGATGTTACATAGTTACATAGTTAGTGAGGTTGAAAAAAGACATCAGTCCATCCAGTTCAACCTCTTATGTGTGTGTGTGTGTATGCTTTTAACCGTACATTGAATACCCCTGTATGTTGTGGTCTCTAAGGTGCCCATCTAATAGTTTTTTGAAACTATCAATGCTCCCTGCTGATACGACTGCTTGAGGAAGAGAATTCCACATCCTTACCGCTCTTACAGTGAAGAACCCCCTTACGCATTTTAAGGTTAAACCGCCTTTCCTCTAGTTTTAGTTAGTGGCCACGTGTCTTATTGTATCTCCTTTCACTGAATAGTTTATTCCTTATGCTAGGGTCACCAGTACAGTATTTGTACATTTATATCATATCCCCCCTCAATCGTCTCTTCTCCAGAGAGAATAAGTTCAGTGCTTGTAGTCTTTCCTCATAGCTGATGTCCTCCATTCCCCTAATTATTTTTGTTGCCCTTCTCTGGACTCTTTCCAATTCCAGCACATCCTTCCTGAGGACCGGTGCCCAGAACTGGACACCATACTCCAGATGTGGCCGGACCAGGGTCTGGTGTATGTGGTATAAGCAGGACAGTTAACAAACAGAGATGTGGTGTAAGCAGGACAGTTAACAAAAAACATTTTTGTGATAGAGTAATGATCAACAACCTTGTACAGCGAACCATTATAAAATGTAGAAAACGAAAGAGCAATCAGCTCCAACCTGAGCATTGTATAAAAAAAAACTAAAAAAAAAGAAGGCAAAAAAAAGAAGTAGGAAAGGAGAAGAGTGAAAGCGGCTGAGGGTTCACCTCCCCCGTCTCAGTCATCCACCGATAGATATTGTATCCACGGCTGCCAAGTTGTATCAAACTTAGCTTGATTATTTTTTTATGGAAGGTGCATGTTAGCTTATCATTGATCACGATCCAATTTCATTTTTGTTTGAGATAGTCAAGTTTGACTATCAGTTGGTTCCAACAGCACGCAATGTCTATTCTGACTCATTTAGGGATATCAGCGCCTAATTTTTTAAAGAAGGCACTCTCGGGCTTACTAAAGATATTTTGGGCTTTGACTGAACTAATGAGGTTGAATGTCCTAATCCAAATCTTTGACACTTTGGGGCAGTGCCACCATAAATGAATCATATAGCCTATTTGGCCACATTTCCAAAAACACATTTGGAGGAGGACTGCATATTAATTTTAGCTATTCTGGTTGGGACCATATACAAGCATAGTATTGTCTTGTAGTTAGATTCTATCAAAGCTGTGTTTATTGATATTATTGACAAGTAATGCACGACATCCTGCCAATCATTCAGGTCCCACTGGATATTAAGATCTCTTTCCAAATGTTCCATATATAATAGCTTATTGTCTGGCGTTGATAAGGGATCAAAAAAAATTTGAATTGCCCTTCACCGGATCCCTATTTTTGCAGAAACTCTCAAATCGAGTTAAGGAGGGGCAAATAGCCTTTTCTTACGTTTGCAAATTTTTGTAAAATGAGTAACCTATTGGTTTTTAATATTCGACTAGCATGCAAAAAAAAAAAAACAGATTCGTCCAATATTCTTATCGCATGTACTAGGTTTAAGAGGAGCACCTGACCTTTCTGAGATCTGCTTTGGAAGATGACTCATGTTCATCATTGTTGCCTATAGGGAAATACACTTTTCTCTATCTATTGACACTTTTATGAGGCCCATAAAAGTGTCAATAGACACTGGTAGGAACAGCCCTAGACTTCTAGAGGTTTGTTTGATTTTACAAGAAAACAACAAGAGAAGGGCGCACCGACCTTGTGCATTACCACTTAAAAGTTTATTAAAATCAAAGAAGGGTAGCGTACAATATACTCACAAACGTAGCATATGAACAAGCATATAGGAAATGGGCAACGCTCGCTTCCAGGACACTTCTCTACTGCTGGATAGCGTGATGGCGTCCTCAAAACCTGATGTGGCTTACCCGTTTCGAGGGAGGACCCTCTTCCTCAGAGCCAAAATCGCCACTGGCGAGTCCTCCCTCAAAACGCGTAAGCACATCAGGTTTTGAGGACGCCATCACGCTATCCAGCAGTAGAGAAGTGTCCTGGAAGCGAGCGGTGCCCATTTCCTATATGCTTGTTCATATGCTACGTTTGTGAGTATATTGTATGCTACCCTTCTTTGATTTTAATAAACTTTTAAGTGGTAATGCACAAGGTCGGTGCGCCCTTCTCTTGTTGTTTTCTTGTAGTGCCTTTTGGATACCCTTGGTCCTGAGGGGGGCAGCAAGACCACTTCTTTTGTGTCGTAAAACCGCCTAGAAGATTCACCTTCCCGCATACCACTTGAGCGCAGGAGAGATATTGTTGTTAGTTTGATTTTACCTGTTTTCTCCATGCAGTGGGAGATGAGTGAGCTATTTGTGAACTATTATTTAGTTTACCAAATCAGTAGAAAAGTATGCATTTACTTTTAGTAGCTCCAGGATTCATTATTACAAATATTAGATCACTGTTTACCAGTGATATTCCATGCCATTTTAGATGTCTAATGAATTTCCAAATAATAAAAAATAATATGACTATTTACATAACTATTACATAGTTAACTTTTCTGTCCGCTTCCACTGTGATGTCTTTTTTGACACATCTAGAAAGGTGCAGCATTGAAATGTCATTGTTTAATCTACATAGAGGTAGTTGACATTTTATGCTCACCTTTATCTATTGTCTGCCTTGTGTTTTCCTCATTAAAATGGAGATTATTTTGTACTTTTAGTTATTGACAAATTGCTTTAGTGGCAAACAACATCCCCCGCGGTGAGGACCTAGTGTTTGGGAGGTATGCATTTTCTAGCACTCCAAGTAAACAGATGCTTTTGCTTTAGCACATAAAAGGCATGTCACATGTCAACTCTGCATTAAAATATGAAAATAAATATTGAAACTATGAAATATGCCTGTGGAAAATGTCTTACTGCTGATAGTATACAATCTAATGTAAAAAAAAATATGGGTAAAAGCTTGTGCAAGGGATACAGAAGCAGGGAGTGGCTTGATCTTCCATATTGGCTATATGCTGTACCTCTATATGCAGTAGGATTTTGTTTTTGCAGATGCTGATGAGTTAAATCCTCCATTGACTACTTAAAGCTGGCCATAGACAATGGAGAATAGAAAAAAGCGCAAAAAATGACAAGCATCCTCAGCACACCATTATGAACATTTATTTGTCATGGAGTAGAACATGTAATGTGCAGAGTGTGTAGAACTCGGCAATTTAATTATTTGATATCAATGTATTTATTGAATACAATGCAAACATAAATGGTTGCACTCTTGAAGCTGATTAGGTGGCTCATTATATCTTTTTATTACATCAATTATGTGATTGATATATATATATATATATATATATATATATATATATATATATATATATATATATATATATATATATATATATATATATATATATCTAACAGAGACAATGTGCTATCATCAGGATAGCTGCCTAGAGGGAAACCCTTTCCTACACTAAAACCAAATTGGAATTGAAACTTTAACTAACTATCCAGGACCCCAAACTTTTCCTTCATAAAGACTTAAAGTGTAACTGAAGGCAAAACTTTAGAGTAAAAGGGGGTGGGGGTTATCACCCCTGACAGTTTTTGCTTTTGTTTTTTGTGCCACCTGTGGACCATTGGGGAGATTTCCCTCAACTTCCTGTCCCATAGCCAAAAGAGGAAGTGAGAGGAAATCCCTCCAAAGTGAGGGAATCTGGATGTGTCACCAGAACTAGTGTCCCCGTTGGAGGATTTCTCATCTAATTGGTGTTTTGATGTCAACCCAAAATTTGTGATTTTCTTTTGCTTTTACATTTGATGATAATGGAAAACAGAGAAACATGAATTGCCAGTTGGACTTTAAATGAGGCGCAACACACTCAATGATAAAATTAATAAAGTAAAAAATTATTGGTAAATGCAATTTCTAACAGATCAACAGGGACATAATTTCCATCTGGTCAAGCAGATTGGTTAACATATGCATATTACTTTTGTAGCCAGGTACAGTGTTTCAAAGATCAATCCATAATAGGTGTGAACGTGCATCTATGTAAGCTAACGCGTTTTGTGACATAGCGTCACTTTCTCAGGGGTTGATGCATACACAATTTTCTATAAAGTAGAATATATGACACACATAATACAATGTATTCTGGTATTGCAAACATTAGGTATCAACCAAAAGGGGACACATGCTTATGACCTAATGGTAGTCATCTGAAAATGTCTGACCCTAATGGTAAACAGGACAAATCTAGAGGATGAATCTCCCTAAAGGGGGCACAGGCAGCAATAAAAACTGACAGATGTTCTACCCCCTCACCACTCTTTCTAAAACTTAAAAAAAAAATGTTGCCTTTAGTTACACTTTTGTTTGTTTTTTTTTTTCTCATTTGTTCCCATGTTGATGGTGGGAGCAAACACAAAAGAGCATTGAGTCTTCCCCATTATTTTTTCTTTATATATTTTTTCATTTCATTTTACATTTTTTTTTTACTAATTATAGAGGGAAAAAGGGTGAGCAAGGGGTTTGTGCATGGCACAATAGTGCCAATCCTGCAATGACACTTGCGTTTAATACGACTGACCAGCTTGCAGTAGAGACCCAAATAGGAAGGGACAGGGAGCCCAAGTTGGGCTGAAACAGTAAGTCTTAAATGCAGAAGTGTCAATAATACCAACCCAGTGGCTCCACTTTGCATTATACAGGCCCTGAGTATTGCGCATTCAGATTTCCTATCCTCCTCAAAAAGCACATCTCAGTAACCCCAAAACTAAAAGTATCAATTTTTTGCAGCATAGCCGATGGCTGCATTTGTTTTTGTTTTTTTTTCAGGCCATCTTCCTCCATTTTTAACTGAGGATTCTGCCAGTAACAGACTTCGTCTTAATATGGCAACAAAACCAGATAGAAATATGGAACCCCTCTCCTAATGTCCATAACATCCTGAAATCCTTTGAGAACAATGTAATTGCCAACAGTACAGGAAGGTATCATGGGAGGGCAGATAGCTTGCAAGATTTGTGGCAGGAGCAATAGGTATTTTTAAAGTTCTCATACAGATATAAAGCATTTAATAATATGCCTGAAAGACCAAAAGGGATATAAAAATGTATTGTTAGGCCTCATACACACTGGATGCTTTGGCCATCTCTCCTAGATGACTTTCCTCCTGGCAGCAGCATTTAGGCAGAAAAAACACTTGACCCTTCTAAATATGTGTAACGCGTTTAGGCGGATCAAGTGATTGGAAAATAATTAATTTATTGGCAAGAATAGCGTTTAGGTGTGTCAAGTGTTTTTCTGACAAAAAAACAGCTGCTCCTGAACACACTGCCAGCGTTTTTTTTTCTGCCTGTGAATGCACATGCCTTTAAACTCCTTTATATGCCTATGTGTGCATGGACACATAGGTTAAGATGCAGGGGCATTTAAGCCTCGTACACACGTACTGATTGTCGGCCGTAAATATTCGGCCGACGACCGATCGGCCGATTGTAGGCTTGTTAGTATGATGCTTCCGACAGCCGACAGCGCATTTCCGGCCGGACAGAATCTGTCGTGCAAGCATTAAAATTTTTGTTGGCCAACACCAGAACGGCCGATTGTTCGCCAGTCAGTACAGAATTCGGCCGACAATCAGCAGATTTGCAAGACTGGGCATGCTCAGAGAAGAAAAAACACAGGGAAAGTTAACCATCACATGACATCACTTCTGCAGTCGGCGGACAAAATTCTTGTGCAGTCTTTTGCACTTTTCAGCGGACAGGACAGCCCTGGACAAAAGACGGCCGATCAGTCGGCCGACGATCGGTACGTGTATACGAGGCATTAGAGGTAGAAAAAAATACCAGATGCCGCTAAAAGCAGCGTTAAAAACGTCCAGTGTGCATGAGGCCCTAGGGTTTACGTACACATTATGCCTTTGCCACGGCCACAAATAGTGGGCTAAAGCAGTTTAACCTCACAATATAATGGGGTTGTGGAACCTATAAACCCACCCTAACACACTCACAAAGTCGGATAACCGGGTATGGCTTCAAAATCATGTTTGTAAAAACTTCTTTTTTTTTCCCCTTTTTTTTGTGCTTGGAAATGTATCAATTACAGAGAAGCCAAGCTATATAGTGTACTGTAAGGTGACATGCTGTGTTTTGTTGTTGATTTGATACATTTAGCAGGAGCCATGTTTATTGAAAGTTTGGGTTGTGTGACCCAAAACCTTTTAGAATAAGTTCACTATTTGTAACATGTTACACCCCTATTCAGAAACTGTTCTTCTACAACTCAAAAACGACTTACTAACAGAAAAAACAATGGACACTATTCTGTACTCCTACTTCTGGACCTTTTGGCTGGCTTTGATACAGTTGACCACCCCCTCCTCCTCAAAAAACTTTGAGGAGGAAAAGTTTTTTTGAGGAGGAGGGGGTGGTCAACCATATCAAAGGCAGCCAACAGGTCCAGAAGTAGGACTAATGAATAGTGTCCATTGTTTTTTTCTGTTAGTATGTCATTTGTGAGTTGTAGAAGAAACAGTTTCGGTGGAGTGTTGAGGGTGAAATTCAGACTGAACGGGAACAAGAATGTTATTCTTAATGAGATGGTTGAAGACCAGGCGTTCAATAAGTTTGGAGGAAAATGCGAGCATAGGTTGTTAAGATTGGTGGAGTCCAAGGAAGGCTTTTTATGTATGGGGGTGACTAGTGCATGTTTTGGAGAGTTGGGGAAAATGCCAGAAGAGAGGGAGAGATTGAAGATGTGGTTTAGAGAGTGTAGTATAGAGTCCGAGGGTGACCACAGAGGGAACTGGGTCCAGGGGACAGGTGGTTAGAAATAAGTTTAGCAACCTTGTCTATAGTAGCAGGTTTGAATAGGTGGAGTGTTCTTTGTACCTGTGGACATGGGGTGTTTAGTGGGGGGATAGCTTTAGACTGGAGATTTTATTACGAATTGGTTCATTCTTATTTTTCAAGTTATTGGTGATCTCCTTGGCAGTGAGTGAGTTACTGGGTGGATGCAATCGAGGACAACGTAGAAAGTTAAAGGTAAAGAAGAGTTGATAGGGACTGGAAATCTGTCAATGAGAGTAATAAAAAAGGTCTGCTTGGCAGTGCAGAGGCAAGAGTTGTATTTTTTTGGAGGCCTCATTTATATTGGTTGAAATCTTTGTGAGGCCACAGATACTCAAGTGTGCGGCTACGTTTTGTGAGACTGGTATCATCTGTTTGTCAGGGTTGTAGGGTCGGGGCCTAATGGGAATGGCAGGCAGGATGTAAAGATTTGTAAAAGATTAAATTAATTGAAATACCCTTAGACTAAAGCCTTATCTAAATAAATAAATATTCCACAGACATAGCTTGGACTGCTTTAATTATTGGCTTTAAAACATTACAAAATAAATACTTTCGACTTTATTTACACATAAAAACTTCATCACATAAACACAACCTAGTCACTACGGCTCAGGTTGACAAATATAAATTAAACTTCCAAAACATTACCCAACTTCACTTTATTAAAACACACTGAATAAAAGCAACGTCCACCGAAGCACCACGCTAAGGCGACAGTGTGAGCCAATAACTAATAACTAGCCACGATGACCAAAAGAAAAAGGGGGGTGGGAGGGTGGGGGGAACGAACTTCAAGCTCTTGTGGTGAAAAGTGACCCGGAGCCCCACGGCCACTTGTTTAAATAAGCCCCTCTAGAGCCAGGCAGAACCAGATTTAGAGAAAAACGGCGGGATATTTGAGCAGGAGCGCAGCTCCACGCGCAAAACTGCCCAGTTACAGCTGATAAAAAAGCAGGAACAGACACTAGACTTTCAAATCTGCCTAGCTACCACCCTTCTGCTAGGCGGGAAACTCAAACCTGACTGACCTGGGTCAAAAGTTCAGCAGTCTCAGCTGAAATACCTGACAGGCCAGCTAACTAGGCCTATACTGACTGAAATTAACACTCCATAACATTTCCACATTTCTCTTCCCCTTGCCGCCATCCCATAAAGAAATGGGGGCTATAAAAGCACCCCTTTCTTTTCATTCTGTGTGTAGTGAAGGAGGCAAGCTCATCCAGGGCGGAGAAAAGTTAGAACCCCTCTCAGTTCTTACTGCTGGGCTCTACTAAAAAGTTTAAAGGAAAATCAGGGAAACAGACAACCATATAAACTTTTCCACATTCAAGTAATTTTAGTATGCTGTATTGAGTTGAATTGTTATTGTTCTGTCGTATGCTGACTTTGAGTGGCAGTTTTGGACCACTACAACTTGTTTACTGTGATTTTGGTTTCTCCCTATGTCCACCCAGTTCTAGTATGTTTAGCCCTGTGTAGACCCTCCCCACTTATTTTGTGTTCCCTCGGTCAGTGTTCATTATTTACAGAGACAGGGCTCAGGAATTTCATTGTCATTTTATACTTCAAAGACTAGAAAAACATCCTCTACTGCAATTAGCTGAAGCAAAATTGTGTTGGATTCAACATCTGTGTCTAATTGAAGAGGTAAGCTGTCTGTGGATTATGCCAAGACAGCTGGTAACCATACTACCTAGACAAACTGGGTCTAAGGAGGTATGTCAATGCATATTGTGGCATTTTGAAACAGAACATAAACTGACCGAGGTTCTTGCTTTCCCTTCTTGAAGTGGTTATCAAGGCAGTAGGCTTTTTTTATCTTAATGCATCCTATGCATTAGGATAAAAAACCTTCTGTGTGTAGCACCCACCCCTAATACATACCTGAGCCCCATCTAGATCCAGCGATGTACATGAGTGCCTCAACCATCTGGGATGTTCCCTCCTGATTGGCTGAGATACAGAAGCACCGCCATTGGCTCCCACTGCTGTCAATCAAAGTCAGTCAATCAGGAGAGCGAGGAGGTGGGGTCAAACCACAGCTCTGTCTGAATGGACACAGGGAGCTGCGGCTTGGCTCGGGTGCCCCCATAGCAAACTGCTTGCTGTGGGGGCACTTGGCAGGAGGGAAGGGCCAGGAGCACCGAAGAGGGACCTGAGAAGAGGAGGATCTGGGCTGCACTGTGCAAAACCACTACATAGAGCAGGTAAGTATAACATGCTTGTTATTTTTATAGAAAAAAAAAAAACAAGACTTTAGTATCACTTTAATGTAAAACAACAGTTTTACTCTTTGTCTGTTGCTTTTAGAGAGGTTTCCCTCACTTCCTGTCCTGGGATCCACCTTTTAAACATACAGGAAGTGAAGGAAATTCTAATAATGGCACCTCCAACAGAAGTAACACCTGGCTAATGTTCTAGTCCTTCCCCACTCTATCTGAAGTTAGAAAAAAAGTTTTGACTATAGATACATTTTAATACATAAGGATGCACATTCTTCCAGTAACACAAAAGAAACACAGATGTGAAATTTTCAATCAAGCATTTATAACAACTTGTAAAAATGTTCTTTTTGTATACCCATGAGACATAACAGTCTGTAACGTGTGAGCTGATAGCAGTCTCCGCTAAGGTAATGTTACATGTGCTGTCTTCAAATTTTCAGGTCATTTGTCATTTTTACACTTTAAGCTATATTAATAATAAATATCATAATAAATAATTTGAACATGAAAGAAAAGGACCTTGCTGAAGTGTGTTTTACACTGTATATTTACGATAAGCATATAAATTGCATTATCACCCAGTAAAAGTCCCCTGAAACACTCACAGATATTTCAACATTTGGTTAGTGCTCTCCTTAAAAATGTCATATTGTTGATTCAGGCACAGACATTATTGACCTTATTATTGTACCATAGGCGATAGGCCAAAAACCTTGTGCTGAGCTTGTATTATAGTCGTTTAGGATCATTAAAAAAAAAACTGCCAATCTCAATCCTGTTCTTTGCCTATTTACATGTACAAGGTAGGTGCTGGGTAAAGTATAGTGGGCCTTGTCTGCCTAACAGCAGGGCCATGATTTTCAGCTGGGCTGTCATGTCTCCCTGGTGTGGCTGTTGAGACTGGGGAGTCTCCCCACTGTACCTAATGAGAGGGTTCTCATTGGGCAGTGGAGGAAACCCAGCCATTGGTTCACTCAGGCCTGTATCTACCCCAGCAAGGCAGATTCTGCCGCACCCTTAATTAACCCAGACATGCTCTTATTTAACCTTCATTTTACAATTTAACCCATTCTTTTTTTCACACAAATAGAGATTTTTTTTTGGTGGTATTTAATCACGACTGGAATTTTTAATTGTTGCTAAACAAACAAAAAAAGACTGAAAGTTTTGGAGAAAAAAAAACATTTTCATAGTTTGTTATAAAATTTTGCAAACAGGTAATTTTTCTCTGTCACTGATGTGCAGTGATGAGGCTGCACTGAAAGGCACTAATAGGCTGCTCTGATGAGGTGGCACTGATGGTCACTGATTAGGTGGCACTGGGGGACACAGATGGGGCGGCACTGGTAAGCACTGATCTGGAGGCACTCATGAGGCTGCACTGATAGGTGGCACTGAGAGGTGGCAGATAGGCAGCACTGATAGGTGATACTAATGATGCAGCACTGATGGGTACTGATAGGTGGCACGGGTAGGCACTGATTGGCAGCACTGCTGGACAATGTTGGGACCAATGTCCCTTTAAAAGAAGCCGGTTATCGCCTTTCTTCTTTTCTCCTCACGCTGTCAGAGTGAGGAAACAAAAAGTCAATAACCAGCTTCTGTTAACATCCTGTGATCAGCTGTCATTGGCTGACAGCTGATCATGCAGTAAAGGGCCGCTTTGATTGGCCAAGTCCAAAGAACTCAGCGATCACAGAATGTGCCGCCAGCGTGGGAGGACGTCCATGGACACCATCTCAGTATTGCGTGCCCACGCTGTAGCCATCTTTGGTGGGCAGAAACTGGTTAAATCAGTTCACAAATTAAGATATTTAAAGTGTTACTAAACCAAGGAGCCTGCATTCACTATACTGGTCCTCCACTGTACACAACATGGATATGCAATCTTTGGTGGGCAGAAACTGGTTAAATCAGTTAACAAATTAAGATATTTAAAGTGTTCCTAAACCAAGGAGCCTGCATTCACTATACTGGTCCTCCACTGTACACAGAACATGGATATGCAATTATTTTAGTAAATGTAAACTGCTAAATACCTTTTTTCATCGGCGGTATATAGAAGTCTTGTGACTTTTATCAGGGCCTGGGCAAACACTGGTTAAAACTTATAGGAGAAGTTTTCATTCTCCTCTAACTGTCCTATAAGGCTTCATGACTCCTGACCCTTTTGTGTGGACAGTGCTAATTGGCCCTGTGCTAATCACATGCTCCCCCCCCCCCCAAAAAAAAAAAATCTCTAGCAATGCACACCAAATTGAGCATGTGTAGAGTTGCCCCAAAGCTTTGCGCTATCTGGAGATAGATTGAGGACTGTGGTAGAAGGGATGGATCAAATTTCAATTTAGTTTTAGTCATTGTCTTTTTACTAAAATGGCAATGTAGTTTAGTCATACTTTAGTCATCTGTATTGATATAGTTTTAGTCGCATTTTAATCAACTAAAACAGTGTTAAATTTAGTAATTAAGTAATAAAATTAACACTATCCTGCTCGCTGTCATAATGGAGGATCGGGGGCTGATACATCTGTAACATGTTATATATTAAATATGGGTGTAACATGTTACAAAAGGTGAACTTATCCTTTAAAGCAGAGTTCCGGCCACAAAAACATTTTTTACATAAAAATACCCCCCTGATCCTAAGCTATTGCCAATTACACTAACACTAACCCAACATTACAGTACAGTACAGTTATGGAATAAAGATAAATTCTTACCTTTAAAATTGATTGCAGAGTGCGGTCATCTCCGGTGTGGGCATCTGAAGCCGCTGTGTCCCTCTTCCTGGTTCCTGTCTACCCAGAATGCCGATCGCAATCTCACGCATGCGCTGTAGATTGCGATCGGCAATCAGAGTAGCGGCCGGCCATTCCCATTGCATCCTGGGATTGATGACGCTCATCTCCCAGGACGCAATGCAAAGGAGGAAGTGACGTCGGGGGCCGCAGCTGCATAAGGAGGAAGAGGAAGGAAGGTAAGTTTATTTTCATTAAAAACAAGGTAAGTGAAACAAAAAAAAAATATTAATTATCCAATTCTTTTTCAGGTTTTTTTACTCTAACTGATGCTGCAAAGTTCATTTATAGGGTGGAACTCCGCTTTAAGACCCAATGTTTTTTGGGTCACAAAGATAAACGTCCATTTTAACACCAGAAATATTCTGTACATTTTTTTGCATGGATCCCTCATGACAACTATAAAAACTTGTACATTTTTGAAACCTAAAGTTGTATAGAAAGGAATTTACTGTAAATTAGGAATTTGGGTTTTAAGACGGATCTAGAAAAAACAGAGTACATAAAACAGGTATTATTTTCTAAGGTGAATACAGATTGCATAATATATATTGGAGGTTTGATTAATTAACATCTTTTTTGTAAAATCTTATTTTGAACTAGCTATTCAATCCCAGATTATCAATTTTCTTTATGACATATAAGATTGACACATTCTTGATACCAAATCCCCACTGTATACCCTGCTGTAAATACTAGAGCATATTGTGTTTACTGTAATGGTGTATTATTTCACATGGTACTCCGTTTATCATTCATATCCAGATGGCTGCTTGGGTCCCCAACCAACCATGTTTTTGTAGCGTTAAACTTTGTCGTCTTTCTGTCACAGCAGAAATTATTTTTTATGGACTGAATTCATAGGGGACAGTATCAGCTACTTGTATATTGAGAACTGGCTGAGCAGTAATTATAGACATTTTTTTTTTTGTTTTTTTTTTTAATTGTTTTTTTTTAGTGGAAGATGTTGAGGTTAATATTTTCACAGAACTGATCTGTATTTTTCCATTTTACAGCAGGCTAATCTGTAAGCGGTAAATCTGTTTGTGGGATAAGAGATTGACCTACTGTTATATAAAACACAATACTGCTGCCCTAACTATCCCCTTACCTCAAAATCAGGCAACTTAAAGGGTTACTGAACCCACAACCGTAAAATCAGTCTGTGTATTTTTTTTATTTTTTATATAATCTTTTTTTTTAGTTATACAGCAATCCTCCTTACCAGACCATTACAGTGGCATCTCATTATTGGCAGGTCTGTCCCAAGCCACTATGATGGCTAGAAGAAATTTAGTGCCCAATACTTATTATTATTGGACAATCACAAGCTGCCCTACAAATGAGGTTTTCCAGGTAAATTCTGGTGGATAGGAATAGCAAATCCTTCACAATAAACTCCTTAGAGAAAGGCTTGGACCTCCTATGTTCCTGGGGCAATCTAGCAAGGAATACCGCTGGCCATCCGACTGCCCCTCATCCAAACAGACATTCTACTTAAAAGAATGTGTATATTAAATTTAAACCCACGCTTATGGTGACAATATTAGTGCTATGATTATAAATAACAATATAAAACAGGGCTCGACAAACCCCAGGCGCCAGGTCGCATTTGCGACTAGAATTAGCGACCTGGCGCCTGTGGTGCCCTGCAGAAGGTGTCCTGTCATTTTTGCACGGACTTCCGCGCACGGAGTGCACGGACTTCCACGCCGTCCGAAAATTGAGGCCCCGGCTTTTCGGCCTTCTTGAGATGAGAGAGGCTTCCAATGGGGAACTGGCGCCCTCTTGTGGCGGGAGTAAAGACTGTTGTAATGACTGTTTCCACTGCCTGTTTGTTCTCAATGCATTCCCATCTCCCTGTCCAGTTAGTTACCTTTGACAGGGAGTGTGGTTATTATTAATTTAATTTATTTTTTAAATGTAAAAAAAAAAATAATATTTTTTTCTTTTTTTTTAATTATTAAAAAAATAAAAAATAAATAATTTTTCATTTTTTTTCCAATTATTATTATTATTATTAAAAAAAAAAAAAAAAAATATATATATATATATATATATATATATATATATATATATATATAATCTTTTTTTTTTTTTTCTTTCTCATCGCCATGCCATAGCCGAAGGCCCCTTTCACACGGGCTGTCTGATCAGGTCCGCCTGTCAGTTTTTCAGGCAGACCTGATCGGACCCTTCATTCTCTATGGAGCAGTAATCTGCCGCCATCTGATCCTGTCCGCCAAAAACAGTCGGATGGTGGTTCTATTTTCTATCCATCCCGTGGATCGGATCAGATGGCATCGGATGGAAAGAGACAGACAGTCTGTTTCCATCCAATTGCGCTATAGAGGAGAATGGGGTTCTAGTCGTATTTATGTGTAAATTTTGTATCCGTTTTATTAAATAAAGCTTGGTTGTTAGTTTAAAAAAAAAAAAAAACTTTTTTACCTGGCTCCTAGATTTCAGGAAAATTTGTCAAGCCCTGATATAAAAATCAGAAATAAATTAGGTGCAGCTGCTGTATCTCTAAGTTAATCTTAGATAGGAATGTTATAAAACGAATTTAAAACAGCGCTAGCAATCCAACCGCAGAGTAATGTGACAAGTGATGGTGGACGCCGCTGTCACTTGTCACATTACTCTGCGGTTTTTATATCTCTGTTTTGTAAGTATGTTTTTATTGCTTTGGGGCCAATAAATTATCCAAACATACTATACTATCTGCGGTCCTTTTGTTTTATAATTGGGGCTCACGGAGGTCTTTCTTGGAGCGATCCCCTGCAAGACATCCCGATCTTGGATCACCCCCAGCAAGAGCCAGAGTGTAATAGTCCAACGGATTTTACAAGCTTCTGAGACTCATCATTGTGGTGAGTAGGGATCCTAGAGGGTTTGACAATCACCTGAGCACCGTTTGGATAACCATTTCTGCACCTGAGCACTTTATTGGATTTATCACTACTAAGGACTGTTTTATTACATTTGGAATATTTATTTGTAAAATATTTATTAATTTTTTCACTAATCGCCATTTACTAATTTTCACATGGATTGCTAGCGCTGTTTTAAATTTGTTTTACCTACTTAAAAGAATACTACATGAACAGGCCGCTTCCGTTCAAGTGGTTATACGACGCTAGCCTTTGCCATTATTGCAAATCACAGGGAAGTTCCTATGTTAAGTGCCTGTTGCTGTTTGAACTTTATTATCTTAAGGTTTTGTCTCCTGATGTACGGCTGTTGTACGATGTTCCACAATCTTTTCTGAGGGTTTCCTATATCCAGTTTCCTTGTGGCAACTTTTCCACTAATTTGTTCTGTTATACTTTGTTTTTGGTTTACTCGTTGTTCTGATAACAGTGCATGATTGGACTTAACCCTACAGCATCATGCTTTCAAGTAACCCACAAGTCCCAGTAGTTTGTGCTCACTACAGTGGCTGGCTGCACAACACACTCCACCTTTTCTATAACTCTTCAAATATCTTTCAGTGTCAGAGAATGGAATAGCCCCTTCAAGCGCAGAGCTCTTTGGAGAGACGCTATGGCCCACAACTGTGACATCTGTGTCCAAGAGACACATTTTGCTCAATCCAAAGTACCTAAATGCTCCTATCTGAAGTTCCCGAACATATTTGCGGCGAACGCTCCATCCAAAAAGAATGGGTTTATGGTAGCCATAAGAGACACTGTGGCCCTCTCCCTTCTGGACCAACACATAGATGAGCATGGGAGATATGTTATCTTAGTTGCCTATAGTAACAACGTAATATACACTAGTAGACTTGTATGCTCCCAACAATAGCCCTGTGAAGTTTCTCCATAAAGGGGTAATGTTGGAAATACAAATGTACCAGGGTAACTTAATAATGTGGGGTGACTACAACATAGTTATGAATGCTTGTATGGACTCCTCCTCTAGAGCTGTGTGGCGGCGACAAAATCGAGTCCCTTTTTGTGCTAGAGAAGATCTGTACGATCCATTTCGCTGCCTGCATTCTACAGAGAAGAACTTCACCTTTTATTACGCTGTCCACGATAGCTACTCAAGAATTTATTCTTGGTAGAAAATTAAAAACTAGAACCGTGTGTTCAAGGTGTGCATCCACAATATCACATGGTCCAGCCACGCCCCCATCACAATAGATATTGTGGACTCACAAAAAGGATCCAACTCAGTGTTGTGGCGTAACAACACCTATTTTCTGTCTAATCCCATCCATAGATCGGCTCTAGAGAGTACATTCAAGGAGTATTTCAACCTTTAAAAGGCTGGGAACAGTTCCTCTGCTACAGTTTGGTGCACCCATAAAGCGTTTATGAGAGGTATGCTTATTCAGCTAGCTTCTAAAGAGAAAAAAATGTAAATTATTAAAAACCAAGCAGCTTATTGAGAAAATAGCAACCTTAGAGGTACAACATAAAGCAGCCTGCACTTCTACAAATCTCTTAACCTCCCTGGCGGTATGATTATGTCAGGAATTCTGTACCAAAAGCGGTACAATTTTTTGCATGGAAATTTGGCGTTATGTATTATAGGCCTACAATTCTTAGTAATTACTGACTTAAACCTGACCAAAAGAAGACTCTAGTAGACATCCCAGATGTGATAAATTTGAAACACAAACGCATGAATTATAATCTAATCAATAATATAATTGTATTATATAATATAATATATATTTATATATATATATATATATATGTATATATTATATAATAAAATTATATTATTGATTCGATTATAATTCATTCGTTATATATATATATGTATATATATATATATATATATATATATATATATATATATGTGTGTGTGTGTGTATATATAATATAAATGTGTGTGTATATATAATATAAATGTAACGTTTGAATTTCCCTCCCTAGTTCCGCTCCCATGCAGCATTGCTGCTGCAGGGAACGGAACCAGGAAGTCCTCATACCGACGGACGAGCGGCGGGGATCTCGGCTGACGATCACAGCAATGGGAGATCATCTCTGGATCGCCAGGAGAAGGTAAGAGACACCGCTGCTCGCTCTGCACATCTACCCCGAGCGTGACTCGGGGATACCGATAATAGCATAGAAAATCCACCCCGAGTCACGCTCGGGGATACCGCTAAGCAGGTTAAAAAAGCTCATGGCCTGCAGAGAGGAGCTAAGGCTAACCTTACTTTCAGACTATGACAAATTCTTCAAATGCCTGAAGTTGTCTTACTCCCAGGGCAACAAGGCAGGCAAGTTGTTAGCGGCCCAATTAAGACATGGACAGGTAAAAACTAAGCTAGCCTCCCTTAAACACTATAAAACGGATTCCCTTTTTCATAACCCGCAGGAAATTGCCAATGCTTGTGGGGAGGTCCTTTAAGACCTTAACAAACCAATTACTACAGAAGAAGTTCTGGAGGTAATTCAATTGCTGCCTATGCACAAATCCCCAGGAACAGACAGATTTTCCACAGAATATATTATAAAGCCTTTGCTAAGACCCTTGCTCTGCACTTGACAGAACTCTTTAACAAAGTGGTAACAAAGGGATCCTTTCCTGATGAGATGCTTCACGCTGTAACTGTAACCCTTGCAAGACATGAAAAGATCCTTCTGTTCCCCAAAACTTTAGGCCGATCTCTTTATTAAACTCTGACCTAAAACTTTTTGCTAAAATACTTTCAAATAGATTGATGGAAGTCACGCCTATGTTACTGGGATTAGATCAGGTTGGGTTCATAAAGAATAGACAGGCACCAGACAGGACTAGACAGGGTGCACTGGAGATATCTTGAGAAAATCTTGTTAAAATTTGGTCTGACAGGATTTTTACAATCTGCAATAATGTCCCTGTATACTAACCCCACGGTCCAAGTCTTTACCTCAGGGATGTTATCCACCAAATTTAACTAACAAACGGAACAAGACAAGGATGCCCCCTTTCTCCCATAATTTTCTCCCTGTCCATTTAGCCATTAACAGAACTCATTAGATCCCATACCTCCATATCAATCCTATGTATTGGTAATAGAGAACACAAACTGTGTCTGTTCGCAGACAGTTTTATTGTGTCACTATCTAAACTGGAATCCTCCCTTCGAGAAGTACAAGAGCTACTGTCGTTGTTTGGTAAAGTTTCCTATTACAAAGTCAATACATCCAAATGCTACCCCTTGCCTGTTGGAATTCCCCAACCTAAATGAAATTCATTAAAATCTATTTTACCCTGTAACTGGAACTCGCCTTCCATCACATATCTTGGCATACAATTACCTTTCCAATCACAAATATATACTCGTCAATTTCCCTAAACTTTTAGATCAACTATCTCTCAAAACAAATCAGATAGGTAAAATCCAACTCTCCTGGATCGGGCGAATAGCTGCCTATAAAATGCAAATTTTACCTAAATTATTATACCACTTCAGATAACTTCAAATTCCTATCTCTCAACAATTTTTCTCCCGTTTGGCCACAATGGTAAGGAAATGCATATGGGACAGGAAAAAACCTAGAGTAAAAATGCAAATCTCACACCGAAACATACTACAAAGCAATGTTATTAGAACAGCTTTGTTTCTGGCTTTCTTGTCAAGAAGACAAGTAATGGGCAAAAGTGGAAAGGAAAGTCACCTCTGGGCACGACCTCTTCGCTCTACTAATGGCAGCAAAGTTACACCACTGTCCTTTAACTCCAGACTACCCAACAATTAAGGCTTCCCTGTTAGCCTGGTCTATAATATCTAAACTAGAGGGTATTCCCGACAATCAACAAAGATTAAGCATACTGCTAATGGCGTTTGAATATTTAATACCACACTTTTTAGCTCAGAATTGGGCAGTAAGGGGAATGAACTTTAATCTAGAAGATGTAAAGGAGATTGACACAATTGATACACTCAGAATCAACCAAATTAAACATTTTATAGCCTCTAATCCCATCCAATATATTGTAGTACCCCAAAAAGTATGGGATTTCCTCACTAACAGGCTAAGATGCCCAAAGGCATCTCCTTTTTCTACAACTACTGCAGTTTGAGCACAATGGATAAAAAAATCTAATTCTATGGTTCTATGGGAAAAAGATCTCCAACAAAAATTCCCTATATCACAATGGTTGGGGGAAATAAAAGCTAATACTAAATCATCTGCATGCATAGACCATTGGGACATTTCCCAGAAAATTCTACACTGGTGGTACATGACTCCAGTGAGACTCCATAAATTCTACCCTAAAGTCTCCCCCCTGTGTTGGAGGAACTGCAACCAGGAGGGTAATTTGCAGTTGTGACTGGAAATCTCTTCGTTTTTTTGATCAGGAGGGTAATTTACTCCATATAATCTGGAAAGAAATTTTTCAATTCATTTCTAAGATTGCAGACATTCCTAGTCCTGTCACACCTGAGCTGGCTCTTCTTAGTTAAGGGGTAGAAAACTTCCCTTTTAAGGTTAGAATAGTAATTATGCACATTTTATTCACTGCCCACGTCACCATAGCAAATGATTGGCAGTCACTTTGCACACCAAGTATAGAAGCAGTGTTTAGTGGAGTCAATTCACAATGTATGTTTGAAAAATGACTAGCTTACAAAGATCATAGGGCCAGTACTTACTGTATATATGAGACATACAGTGCATCCAGAAAGTATTCACTATTCGCAGCGCTTCACTTTTTCCACAATTTGGTATGTTACAGCCTTATTCCAAAATTGATTGAATTCATTTTTTTCCTCAAAATTCTACAAACAAGTTTGTTTGAAATTCCATGTACATAAGTATACACAGCCTTCGCTCAATACTTTGTTGAAGCACCTTTGGCACCAATTACTGCCTCAAGTCTTTTTGAGTATGATGCTACAAGCTTGGCACTTCTATTTTTGGGCAGTTTCTCCCATTCTTTTTTGCAGGACCTCTCAAGCTCTATCAGGTTGGATGGGGAGCGTAGGGGCACGGCCATTTTCAGATCTCTCCAGAAATGTTCAATCGGGTTCAAGTCTGGGCTTTGGTCAGGCCGTGCACTGACACCTTTGCTGCCATAGTGCTATGTGCTGGGTGTTCAATGTGCCCCTGTTCATTTAAGGAGGGGTGGGCTCCTTCCAGGCTCACCTCCCCTCTGCCTGTCCATTAAAATGCATGTGCTTCCATTGCGGAGACTCTCAGAACTTAGAGTTAGGACTACAGAAAATACTGGGGTGCCTTGACAGGGCCAGTAGCTTACACATGTATTTTTAAATCTGTGCAGACTAAACCCCTATTCTTAATGCATATTGTTAGACAGGTCAATTTGGATGGTCACAAGCTGGCTGGTAAGTTGAGCTTGGAAATTTCTTTGGTTTTGTTTGACAAACGTCGCTCTTTCAGAGCTCCTTGCTGCAATGATCAGTTATAGGTGGGGGTAGTGGCCACTTAGTCTAAGAAGAATACATGTATTAACAATTTTGCAGTGAACTTGTCCGATTTTTTATTATTTTAAAAACCAATGGCCCCCACCTTAGATCAAACACCACAGGGAGTCTGCTTTAATCTTTATCAGACCGTAAAATCATCCAATGTCTTTCCTTCTGATGCTGCTATGACTCAATTATCTAAGGCTTGGTTTACTTACCTTCTGGCAGAGTCAAGACAAGGGGTGGACAGCAGAAATGGCTGCCCATGGCACTGTGGTATCATGTGAAGTGTGGGGGGGGGGCGCACCACAAGGATGTTGGGAAAAAGTAATTTGTGTTTTTGAGAGGGAGCATTTAGGGACTGCGGGGGGTAAGAATTGCTCTAGGAGGGGACATTTGGGAAGGTGTGCTAGGAGTGGGGATTTGTGTTTTTGGGTGGGGGAGATGATTTGTGCTAGAGGGGGGGGGAGATTTTGGGGGGTTTGTGCAAGAAAAGGTACTATGGTAGGGAGGAGGGGATTTGTTCTAGGAGGGAAATTTTTATGGGGGGATTTGTGCTAGTATGGATGATTGAAAGGATTTGTGCTAAGATGGTAAATTTGGTGGTGGGGGTTTGAGAATGATTTGTGCTGGGAGGGGAGGATGTGTGCTCAGAGGGGAATTTTGATTTCAGCAGGGGATGGATTTTCAGTGGGAGGAGGGGGGAAATAATGCTTGGGGGATAAGCATGTAGATCAGTGCTTAATTCCTTGATGTGTACGTACCCTGACGTGTACGGCTCATACAGCTTAAGCAGGCGGGGGGAGGGGGGGGCTCAATTTGGCATGTTTGTCCCGGGCTCAAGATGATATTGTCCCATCACTACCTTCTGGACATAAGCCCACCATTAATTTAGCATTTGAAGAGCACTCATTAGCCCCAAATGTGCTCACTATGGCGTTAACCCAGTAGTCATTGAAGTCATCAGTCTACTCTGTTGTCTGTGATCCCAGCACAAGATCTGTCCCCAACATCAGTCTTGTCATTACAATTGTCAGCTGAATTCCTGAGCCCTTTCTTTGGAGTGTGGGCCTAAAAACAATAAAATAAAAATAGAGCCCAATGTTATAATGCTTGCAGTGCTGGTAAGCTTCAGCTTTTGTTTGGTAGGGGGTAATGACCTGGCTTGTAGCAAAACCACTTGATATGTTTGGCTTTTGCAGTTATTTAGTGTTCTCTTGTATCATATTTCTGCGGTGATGTTTTACATTCATTCAGCAAAAGCAGTGCCTGCAGATCGAAGGAACATTAGGTATGTATTATGCAGTGACAGTGACAATCGTGTTACTATTTAGTGGATTAGTGTAATATTATCAGAAGAATTATGGAGCGGTTTATAGGTGCTGAGATTCAAATCTCATTAGTCTTTGTGAAAGGTCACTATTCTGGCCATATAATGGGCAAGAATAACCTGGTTTAGTTGGAAGGGCATCATGAATTAATGATGACTGTGAGATCTATCGCCGCTTGAGTGCTTTTATTTCCCCATATGTCACATTATGTTAAATATAGGGATATTACTTTCTGGCTGTTCTGTCTGCAGGCTACGTAAATGTATCATCCTGTAAGATTAAATCGAATTATGATAATATGGCATTTGAATAACATTCTTGTTTGCCATGAGTCTTCCCAGAGCACACCTAGGCAAGTATAATACCCAGTCTGTCTGTTAAGGATGTGGCCAGTATGCTTCTAGCATTATGCTGCATCAAGTGATCTATAGTCACAGTGGGGCTTGTGTGGACAGCTGACTCATGGCAAACTTTAATAGTTTTAGCAGACCTGGGATAGAGCATTTAATAAAAAGAGTAATTGAAGAACTCTAGGTAGATATAAAAGGAATACTCTTTCTGTCACTATGTGTTCCTGGAATATTTACCCAAAATCTGGCTTTTTATTTATTTGCAAGAGCAGCTAAAAATTGTAATGTGGCCTGCAGCAGGAGTGTCTGAACTGGTGAGATTTTCTGTGCACTGCATTTCAGGTAACATTGGTTTAATAATCAAGGCTGCCCCTTTTACCCCAAGCTGCTGGGGAAAGATGTCAGAGCTTTAGGGCCGCACAGTGCCAAAATGCTCATGCAAAGTCCAAGGCCGGCCATAAACGCAGTGAATTTGTTTCCTGCAACCATCCATTTCCTGTCTAACCATTGATCTCCCAGCATGCGTGGGGGGGGGGGGGGGGTTTAGGGGCAGGGGGAGCTGTCACCCACCAGAAAAACACGGTGATTAATGTTAGCAACTTTGCCAGCTGCTAGCGATAGTCGTATGTAAAACTCGGCAGTCTGGTTGTACCGAAGTTGATCAGTCGATCAATTTTGGTACATTCAGCTTTCCCATACATGGTTCAAATAGTCTATGGCCAGCTTAACCACTTGCCGTCTGCTCACTAGAGCTGTACTGTGGCAAAGTGGCTCTTGTAGGTCTGACGACGTAGTACTACGTCGGCAGACATTCCCCCTTCTAGGCGGCGCACGTCACAGCGGGAGTCGGGCCAGGGGAGGAGCAGCGGCGAGTGTGATTTCTGTCTGTTGTCTAGTGCCTCTCCTTTCTGCATGAGATATGTCTTACAGGTTGTGTGGACTCCAAGTAATCAAGGGGGACTCCAGCACATGGCCTGTGATTGTCAGTCTCAGCTGTGCATGTTTCTCTATGAAATTGTGTAGAGGGATATGTGTCTGTTTCCTCCACTCAGGTCTCAGATTACACTCGGCTCTCTGCACTATGCTGTCCAGTGTAATATCCGATCCCTGTCCCCTGCCTCTGGAAGCTTTAAATAGCTGTAGAGGAAATAGGGCTACAGATACAGAACTTTTGTAGGAGGCGGAGGGTTTCATCTCATGGGTATTTCATGGGTATATGTAAGGGTTTACAACCACTTTTAAGGAAAACTCTAGTGACCATACCAAATTAACTTCTAGGCATGTATACTTGCTATTGATTGATTGTGGGCTGCAAGAGTACCTGTATACTGAGGTTTAAAATTCACATATCTTCCCCCCACAGCTGAGAATATGGCTCCCAATGAGGGAGGGTTTACAGCTGCATAGAATTTTGTTAACCCACTCACTGACCAGCCGCTATAGTTTTACTGAGGCAGGTCCGCTCTATTACGCGAAATGACATGCCTGTACGTCGCTCCATGTAACAGATAGCAGGGGGGGTTCGCACACGCGCCAACTGGTCAGAGGGGGAGCCAATCAGCGTGTCCAGTGGACGCGATGTCTGCCGGCCAACCGCGATCGCTCCCCATGGAGACAGAACGCCGTTCTGCTGATGTAAACAAGGCAGACCGCTGTTCTGCCCAAGATGAACAGAGGGATCCTGTGTTCCTCCTAATTAGGAACACAGATCTCTGTGTTCATCCAGTGAGTACAACCCCCATACAGTTAGAAAGCACTTAACCCTTTGATCGCCCCTAGTGTTAACCCTTTCATTGCCAGTGTCATTAGTACAGTAACAGTGCATATTTTTAGCACTGATTAGTGAATTAGTGTCACTGGTCCCCTCAAAATTGTTTGGTTGTCCGATCTGTCTGCCGCAGTGTGGCAGTCCCACTAAAAATCGCCAGTCGCTGCCATTACTAGTAAAAAAATAAATAAAAATGACATAAACCTATCCTCTAGTTTGTAGACACAATAACTTTTGCGCAAACCATTCAATATACAGCTATTCAGATTTTTCTTACCAAAAATATGTGCCAGAATACATATTGGCCTAAGATAATGAAAAAAATATGATTTTTTTTTTTTTTTTTTTCATTGGCAATGTTTTATAGTAGAAATTCAAACAATTTTTTTTTTTTTTCAGAAGAGAGGTTATCAAATACCATCAAAGCGTCGCACAACCGCGCAATTGTCAGTAAAAGTAATGCAATGCTATATCGCAAGAAATGGCCTTGTCATTAGGGGGTAAAACCTTTCTGGTCCTTAAGTGGTTAATGGTCTGTTGTTTAAAAAAAAAAAAAAAAACGAAGCTTTCCCCTGCACCACCTCTTCATTGAGCTATTAACTGGTTTTCATACTCTTGTTGGATTCTGAAGTTAGTGTAGTACATGTTTTTCATAATACATTTATTATACTCATTGTTATAATTGTGTTATAGATCTGATATACCCTTCTCTTTCCCTGACAAAAGATTTTTTTTCCCAAAACATGCCAGGATTTGCCTGATGATTATACCCAGACTGACCAAACTGAATGGTTATTGGCAGTTCTTTCCTGTATTTCTCAGATAGCAAGGCTATCCCTCATTGTGCTCTGTATTCATGTTGTACCTTACACATTTTGAAACTATGTTCTAATTTTATAGACCTTTGGTCTTTTACTATGTTGATAATAAAGATTGACATTTGCCTTTTAATACCTTTATACATGCCCTTGCCGGTAAAATCCCATGGGGCTCTTTCTTGACATCTTGGATATTTAGGGATCCTGGTAAGATATCCTTTGGAACATATCACTTTGCTCTGCCTTGAGCCAAAGTGTGAATGGGGCTAATGTGGCAATTCTTCTGTACTTGGAGGGATACCAAAGCTGGCTGCACATCCTGGAATTGAAACACACAGTACATATTTATAGTTGACCAGGAGAGGCCATAGTGGTATTTTAATTATGCAATGACCTCCTGTGAAGCCCTTATCCTACGTTTCGTATTGAAGATTTTTTTTCCTAAAGATATAAAAAAGCGTTATACACCCCCTTTCCCAATTGCTAATTGATGTAGGTTTCCCAAGCAACTCTACTACTGCCACTTCTTGGAACTGCTCAGCCTTCTTTAGCCACCCTTGAAAACTCAAAACTTTTTGAGACTAGACTGCACCTGTTATGTTGGCCAAAGAAATCCAAGTTGTGCAGAAAACCGCAAAACATTTTATATGGTTAAACAAATGCTACTTATCCTATTTCAACCGTTTTTATTCATTTACAGAAATATATAACAATATCAAGACCCAAAACAGGGTAGATATAGTATATCCGAAAGTGCTCACATAAATGTATTAGCAGACAATATACAATTATAACAAAGATAATTATTATTAGATACAGGGTGATTTCTATTTATCACATCTTGATGTATCCCTGTCAAAAAATACTTCAAACAGAGAGAGGCGGGGAAAGATAACTGACATCAAATGAGCTGAGGGATCTAACCCTGCATCTATTCATGCAAACATATTCCCTTGTTGGATAGATGGGGTTGGTTAATATATATGTAAAGATAGTAGAATTTAACATACCCAACCATTCAAAAATATAAGAATGGAAAAACAATGCTCCACGGCAAAATTGTACATATCCTAATAATACATTTTATTTATAGGGTGTCTTTCAGAACACCCAAGGTCACCTTACAAAGATAGCAACAGAGCAACAAAAAATAAATATACATACAGAGTTTAAAAGATGAGGTAGTTTCCTGAAGCCTGTTCTCTTCAGTTCTACCAGTTGATGTTAGCCTGGGCAATGCTATTTATTTGAGTCAGTGACATCTGACAACCATATACAGTGAACCCTCTGAAAAAGCCCACTCTTCATAACAGATGCAAGTCCTTTCTCCAGTTCACCAAACAATTGAATTATGTTAATTTTTGTAAAAGTATGGTTTAGAAAGTCGACCCGAGCATCAGCACATATTAGGACTTTGCATACAGCTTTAACCCTTTTTTGACCAGAGGTCCTTGATGCTCACACCAAATTTAATATCATGAGGTGCAACACTTAATTTTTTTAAGAATATATAAAGTTTCTATTTGGTACATAGTTTTGATAATTTCCCTGTTCATACAACAATGTAAAAAAAAAAAAAAACTATTTGTATCTAAAAGCTTATAATATATATATATATATTTTAATCTGCATATCACGTTAACAGCTGCAGAATGCTGGCTGCGGCTATCAAAGTACTGCACTCTGCGTGAGGCATAGTGACTGCTGAGCCTGAAGCTTTGATTTGTAAACAAACCCATGTGATCACTATGGTTGGGTGTCAGTGATCACATGATATGGAAATGATCTGCTTGACAACTTAGGATGTCTGTAAACATATAAAGGCATGTGAAAATAAACAAGGGGAATTCATTACTTTGGGGGTACTCTGCACGTTACTAGACAGACACATGGGCCACAATGTATCAGGACCTTGAAAACATAGGCTATTCTCCTTTTGCAGTGTTTAATTTTTAATCATATGTACATTTGTAAACTATTTTCCCATCTAATTTTCGCAGTGCATTTGTAAACTATTTTCCCATCTCATTTTCGCAGTGAAATGCTGGTCTCCTCTGACGACCTCTTGGAATGGTTACGGCCATTCTGTGGTGACGACTCTTTGCCGGTGAAGCCCAGGATAGATGTGCTACAGATTCTTGAGCAGGCCTTTAACCTCAGTGATGAGGACAGCAAGCTGCTTCTGTTTTTCAGGACTCAAGCTGTTTTGAAGGCATCATGGCCAGAAAAAAAGGTAATTGTACATTTTATGGAATTTATTTGATAATTTTTTGATTGAATCAAAGCTGCACAGAACAGATTATAAAGCTGGCCACACCTTCCAATTTGATTGTGCAATCTCTATATAATTTAGCCTTTAGATTTACCAACACAATGTAAAATAAAGAGCTTACCCACCAGTTTCTTGAATTTGTAATAGTTCAGGCATCTCTTGTACTTTATAGTTGTTGGTAGATCTGCGATGTATAAAAAATATGGCAAAACCTATTTTTTTGTGTGTGTGTGCTGAGTTGCACTACAGCCCAATTATCTTGAATAGGTTGCGATGAAGTGTGTTTAAGTCCTGAGACTTTAAACACCTTTTGTTTTGATGCACCAGGAATGTAGTTGGCTGAATTAGGCTTCGTTCACATGGCGTACTTAAGTGTACACCCATGTAAGGGCTGTGATTTGAGGAGAAAGGCGCTCAGAAGAGCCTAGTGTGCATGAGGCCTAAATGCTGCAATACAATAGTTCTAATGGTTAAACCATCATTATATGTATTTATTGTTTTATTGCCATATGTTGCAAATCTGAGAAATAAATGGATCTGTGTGACATGAATTCCGTACCACTTAGTTTTGACTTTTCTTAGAACATTACTGCAATGGAACATAACATAGCAGCAGATAATACATATTATTATTGAACCGACTACATATATTTTGTTCTACTTTCCCTGGTCCGCTTTTAGTAATTATTGGTCTTTCGCAATTGTATATTTCTCTTTGATCTATAATCAGGGATCGAAAGGGGCAATTTTACTTTATAGTCTTTGGATAAACTGTTCACTGTATCCTGAAAAGTTACCCGCATTTATCAAAGAAGGAAAAAATCATTTCATGTGGAACTTTTCTTTGTGTCGGGGTCTTTCGCTTGCAAGAAATAGAAATAGTTAGAAATAAATACAGTTGAGACTGCGCCTTTTCGGTTTATTGCCTCTCCATGTTCTGTTTCTATTACATTCGGAGTTCAGCTGGAACCACAGAGAAAATATTTAACATTCTGTCCCATTACACCAGCAGAAACCACATCTTTATCTATCATTATTTTACCATCAATATGGCAATTTATTTTTATCTAGCGAGACTGATCATGTGAAAATACAGTTAACCACACAGTGACCTCATCAGTAAAGGTGGATCAGATGCTATAAAGTTGTGTGGAGCAAAACAATTTATTTCAAATTTGTAAATATGAATTTGACATTATTAGACTAACCAAAGGTTGCAGAGGTCGTCTGCTGTTCACCTATTTGCTCTTAAATTTTCAAAGAATACTCTCTTTTAAAGAGGATCTTCACTTGCCTTGGATTATTATTAACCTATTTTTAACTGATTTGCTGGGGTGGGTGAGCCATAATCATATAGTCATCTGCACAGCTAATCGTGTTGTCATTTGCTAAAAGCTGCTGCACTGCCAGGCCTGGTGCTACTATCTTCTTTGTGATGTCATCGGAAGTCCAGCTGTTTCTTAGGGGTCCTAGCAGTTAGCCGTGGAACATATACAGTGGGTTATACATAGCTTCAAAGCTTTCCAGGATTCATGATGTGGGCATCCCAGGAGGCTTCGAGCATGAGGGGTGGGTCCTCTTTCTAGCCTAGGCCAGAAAAGCAGAAGTACTGTCTGTACTCTGCAACATCATCTGATGATGCAACTCTCTCTTTGCTCTCTGACCGAGAGCTGAAAATTCATATGACCGCTGATCGCTCAAGTCTCGGTCTACTCTGAAAAGAGAGCTGTAACTGTCAGTCACTGCTCTCCGCTCTGCCAGTACCAGTGCATATTGGAGAGCAGGGCTGGGGAGGGGGCGGGAGTGGCTGGCTCCTGCCCCCAGCAGCATGTTGAGAGGCTGAGCCAGTTGCGGATCAGACAATATGGTCGGGATCCTACCAGAGCCCGAAGTTGCTCTTTTTAACCTCAGCCAACCATAGACTTTGTTGGCTGATTCTGGGTCACAGGAGTGCACAAGTGCTCTGTGACCCTGAAGAGAAGTAGTAACAAAAAGCACCCCTTTAACATGTGTGTAGCCAGTTTATTATTTCTTTTGCTGCCTGTGTCTCTGCCTGTAATGGGGACACCTGTTCTAGCAGGTTATGGAGCTGGTGGTGTTGTGCTCATAGACATTAATTCAATAATCATTTGCTGTGCTAAGAAACTTTTTTTTTTTTTAAGGGCTTAACTTTTAACACGATTAGGACTGCATAAACCATGCAAGGGCATCTGGACCCGTCTTCAAATCACATCTATTCCTGTAAAGGTTTTACTTGCCTGTGTCTTCCCTTTGTTCTGTGTTGACCATGCTATGGACATTCAAGTATTTACATATTTTTAACAAGCCCTAACTGACATCTGTAGCTGCAGGAACTATGGAACAACTCCTCTTCAAAGTTCACAGCAGAAGCACTGAAAGTCAGCTCTCTCAGCAGCTAATCTCACCCTGCTCTCCATTCCATGTTTACATTACAGATCTGAAGGATGATCAGTCACTAGTATAAGGATGTGTCCCTTAAACATTGGCTTCAGTTTGTCATTTGCTGTATTTTAACTTAGAGTGATTTATGAGAGATTAAAATAAGTTTAGCTGATTGAGAAAACAGCCTCTTTTGTGAAATTTGAGTATGCGGTGTTCCCCCATGTCTGCGGCTACAGAGTTCAGCGAGGGCTTGTTAGAAAGCCTATTTACTACTTGTTAGGAATATGTAAAAGATCAGATGTCCATGGCCTGGGTTTATTGTGCCTCTTATTGCAACACAATAATGCCACTGTTCTACTCTGTGCTTCTTCCTGCCAACCTGTACATCAGTGGTATCTCTTGAATAAAAGGAGAAAGAAACATGAGAACAGTTTCTTTTCCCTGCAGCTCATTTTTTTTTTTTTTTTGGTTGGTCAAAGTTCATTTTAAGCTTGTTGACCGATCATAGTGGTTTCTTGCTTTGGAGATCCTTACAGCTACTCAACTGCAAATTTCTCTAACACTGTTTCTGCAGAGTGAGTCCTCAGAAAAACAAAGTTTATTCAAACATGCACTATCTACACATTGGCGGCTACTGTTCCAAAAACCTAAGTAGTCTCTATTAACTACACACAGGCGGAAAGTGCCTATATGAGCATTAATCATTTCTCGCACAAGATGAGTTTAATGATATTGAAAAGCTAATTTTTGCCGAAGATGTGTGAAAGCTATTCCTAGTTTGTAAAGTAATCCTCTTAGCGCATAAATTAAAGTGGGGCTTAATATTTAATTACACTGCGGGTGTTTTAAGAAGTGGTCGACAAATCAATGTGTTGCCGGGAAACTGTCCAGCTTGTGCAAAATTAAAACTCTGCTGCCTGTAAAAAGTCACAAATCCAGGTGGCCTAGTCCTGGCCATCTCCATTCTCCTAATGATTCATTAACAGAATTAAAAATTCAAAGGCCCCTTATTCTTTAGCGGTAAAAAAAAAAAAACACTCTATACTTGGCATTCTGAAGCCGTGGCGCTGTTGCCGAGGTGGGGGGACGTCTGTGTTGTTCTAATCCCCTTGATACATTTTATCAGGGTACTTCAGGTTCTGTAATTTTCTAGTTAACTGGTGCATGAAAAATATGGGTCAAAATACTGGCATTTTTTTTTAAATTACATTTTGTATAAAATGAAGCTTTACGTGGAAAATTCAAGATTATGTGACCATAAATTCACTGCCGCGTCATCTCTATTAAATGATACCAGTATGCACTTTATCAGCAGTTCTTGGAACAGTGCTAATGTACATTTTATGTCTAGTTCATGTATGACGCTTTTCATTTTATACAGCATTTAGGGGCAAAGAAGGACAACGTGATAATCTGCAGCAGTGAAAATGGCTGCATTTATTAATAAACTGTTTACATTTTAATTGTGTGTCCATAATAAGATTTAGAATTTAACTTTAAGGCTGCTGTGTTTTAGAAGGATTTTCTTTGCAATATTTGTAACATTTATTTGACAGATAATGACTTGGCTTTAGTGTTTTGTACATACTTCAAATATTAATTCACTTTTAAACACAACTTTAATACACCCAAATAAAGCAGCTTGGCACTTATAGGCCTCATTCCCATGGTAAAACGCATTTCCAAGTGTTTTTTGTTTACGGATCTGAATGCAGCTGCATTGTTTTCAATAGAGACATTCACCCAGGTGCATAAACATGCACTGCATTCAGATCAATAACACAAAATCCAAAAATCTGTGTATGAAGCCGTACGTATACATGTATGCCAGATGCAGGCATTGGAAAAATAAAAAAAAATAACACTTTTACATAAGTATTTATGGATGATTACACAGGAATTTTTATGCAAGAAACAAGCATACAAGATTAGTAGGATTTTTACTTCCATGTGAATGTAGCTATAACCTTTAGTTTTTGTTTTTCCACTCCTTGATGTCATCAGGGGTCCAGCCACTTCAAGTTTATATAAAAAAAAAAAATTATAAATGCACATCTATTTTCAGTTGAAAAATATCACATTTATTATTTATTTTAGAAGTGCCTGTAAAGCACTGCATCCGTGATCAGCAGATTGTGGTTGCATTGCCAGGATACTGCTGGTGACAGTACCCGAATATGGGCAATGCCCATGTTTAGAAAATGAATTGTCACTGAGTGGGTGGAGCCTGATGGGTAACTGAGATTCTAGTTCCCCATCAGGTTCACTTCACTTTTGGTTGACAGTGCACGTCAGTGTGCAGATTCGTACTATTAAACTAAATAGCAGCTATGGATCAGCCCACTCCCGTGTGCTGTTAATCAATGGTAAAGCGGACCTGATGGGGAACTAGAATCTCAGTTCCCTATCAAGGCTCTGCTCACCCCTAGCATAAACTTCCATGACCAGACACCTGTCAGTGTGACGGGTGCAGTGGCCAGGGAGGGTGAGAGTACACCGAGTAAGAAGTGTCCAGTGCCGCTTTTTTTTGTCCCCGACACTTTTGTTGCTGCGCCCTAACAAAATTCTAAAGCATGTCTTCAATACCCCTTATGAACTCCCTGGATGTTTTTTTTTTACACTACTTAACGATACACCTGTCACCAACTTAAAACAATTGCAAGTAAAAGTATTTAAAATGCTTATTTGCACTGCTTTCCTTTTCTTAAAAGATTTTTACTCACTTGAGAAGTTCTTCTGAACTTGCTAAAAAATGTCACTACTTTAGTATAATCAGTTCCCTAGCACAGCCCTCTCCCTCCTTGCATGTCATAGTCCTTCCCTCCTCTAGGAGTGTATAATTAGTGTCTGTGCTGGCTCAGCTTCTCCTGTCCTCCCTACATAACCTTTTATGTAAGAGACAGGGAGGAGTGAAGGGAAAGCGCTTTTTTTCTTACTTGAGCCACGACTCTGAACCTTCTGGGGCTGCTGGTGTCACTGATGTCACATCCAAGATTATGGTGCCCAGCAGCAATCTCATATATTTTGGATGTCCACACAGGGCAGGTTTTTACAGGTACAGTGCTTTTGCAAAAGTATTCCCTCCCTTAGTGTTTCTCCTGTTTTGTTGTGTTATGCAAAGGTGTTTGGTGTGTTATGCAAAAGTATTCACCCCCTTTGCTATGAAACCCCTAAATAAGGAGTGGTCAAAACAATTAACTTCCAAACTTCTATAATTACGCGTGATCTGTCACATGATGTCAGTATAAATACAATACACCTGTTCTGCAAGCCCTGCAACACCATTAAAAAAGCAACATAAAGACCAAAGAGCTCTCCAAACTGGCCAGAGACAAAGTTATGGAGAAGTATAGATAAAGGTTGGGTTATAAAAAAAAAAAGCATCCCTAAGAGAACTATTAAATCTATTATAACAAAATGGAAAGAATATGGCACCACTATAAACCTGCCAAGAGAAGACTGTATATAAAACCTCACGGACTGGGCAAGAAGGACATTAAAGGAGTTGTAAAGTCTCAAGGTTTTTCACCCTAATGCATTCTATGTATTAAGGTGAAAAACCTTCTTGGTTCTGCTGCCCCCAGACCCCCTGTTATTCTTACCTGAACCCGAACGTTCCAGCGACGAGCACCAGCCCAGCAGCTCCAGCCGCTGTCTTGGGTCCACATTGGATAGATTGATAGCTGCAGGAGCCATTGGCACGGGGCCGAGTCCTGCTGTCTGTGTCAATGGATGCAGCAGCGAGACTCTTGAGCATGAAAAGCGGCTCTCCATGGGGGCACCTAATGAAGAGAAGGAGTCAGAATCAATGCTGGGGCACCCCAGAAGAGGAGGATTGGAGCTACTCTGTGCAAAACTCTTGCACAGAGCAAGTAAGTATAACATGTTTGTTATTTAAAAAAAAAAAAAAAAAGAACCTTTACGATCACTTAATTAATTAGAGATGCAATAAAAACACAGAAGATAACAGAAGGAGCAGCACCGATCCACCTTGGAGAGGGAGCATCTGTACTTGGGGCCACATTAAGTGTATACTCCATGGAGCCAGGCTTTTTAAAATAGTGGTCAGAAAATACTAAAACTGAACTTTTTGGTCATCATTTGGTCCTTCAAACAAAGCACACCATCTTCACAGTAAAGCATGGTGGTACAGTAAAGCATGGTGGTGACAGCATTAAGCTGTTGGAATGCTTTTCATTGGAAAACTAGAAAATACATCAGGATTAAAAAGAAAGATTAATGACACTAAATACAAAGCAGTTCTTAAAAAAAGCAGTTTTAGTTTGCCAAAGGTTTGAGACTGGGAGGGTGGTTCTTCTTCCAGCTGGACAATGACCCTAAACCTACTGTTAAAGCTACGCTGATGTGATTGAAAGGTAAACATTTACACTAAAAGTCTTGGAATGGCCTGGTTAAAGCCCAGACCTCAATCCAATCAGGAATCTTTGACAGGACTGGAAGCTTGCTATACACCAACACAACACATGCAACATAAAGAAAAAGATATTTAGCATCTTCGAAGTCGTTGGCATGTTGTGTTCATCAAATTAGACAAAGCCCCAAAATACATTTTAATTCCAGGTTGTAATGCAACAAAACGGGAAACTCCAAAGAGGTGAATGTTTTTACAAGGTACTGTAAATACCACGTCTAAAATATGTTAAATGCACATACCCTCTTATGGGAAGATTGTTGCTAAAAGGGATGGTCTACCCATAGGGTCTCTTTACGGACATGTGCTACATACAGTAGAAATAGTTTTCTTCTTATTGTTGGAATTCAAGAAAACAAGTATGGAGAGAAGCTTAAAATGCTTCTTTTTGTTTTTATATTTGTTTTTTTTGTTTTTTTTTATAATTTGCAAATCTGTAATTCAAAGGGGATTTTTATGTTTCAGACATCTTTCTCTGTTTGCGTTTAACACTAGCGTGTATATTGTGTTTCAGTCTGTGTAACCTGAAAGCTTTTGCTAAGTTATTCTCCTTCAGTTTCCTGTTAACTCATTTTAACAATTAGCAAATGGTCTGATAGGTGGATTATAAAACAAATGTGCTTTGATATGTAGCAAAAAGCACAATACAGTACATGGTACCACATATGCTTGTAAAGGTACTTTATAAAGAGAAATAGGCATTGCCAGCATTGGCGCAGTTCAGCAATGCTTAGAATAAGCTTGTCCAGACAGGTATACTAAGTAGCTATTTTGTAGGTACACCTCTCTCACAGAAATAGTCAATCAGCAAATCATATGACTTAAAAACAGTTTGTAAAAAGGAGCTGTAATCGTTTGAGATCAATTTTAGATTTTTTTTTTTTTTTTTTTTTACGTTTTATAAGGCTCCATGCATACTGGTTTAAAAATTGCTGCTTCTACAGAAGTTTTGTGTTCTGCATGTAGAAGCAGCTCAATGTTATCCTATGTTTCCATGCACATTAGGCATATTTTAAGCTCAGCGTCTAGAGACAGAAAAAAAAAAACCCTTCTGGTTTGCGTTTTTGATTGGAGCTTTCTGGCAGAGAAAACACTTTTTTTTTCACACAAATAGAGCTTTCTGTGTGGGTATTTATTCACCACTAGATAAAATAATAATAATCAGCGCAAACCATAAAATTTAAAAAAACAAGAAAATCCAAAAAACCATATAAAATGGTACACACAAGGCTGCAAACAATCAGTGCTAAACACAAAACACCAGTGACTAATAAACAATATTGCTGCGCCAAGTGAAAAAATCTATAAACATGTCTAAATAACTATCAATCAAATATCAACTCAATATTAAATCTATTAATAGTGATTATGGTGATATTGTGATTACAGTGATATTAATAGTCCAGATATATGGTGAACAAAAATTTTAAGTGCAAGCAAATGTAAGTGCAATATTTTCTATCTAAAAGGGAATAAATAGCCTTTATAAAACCGAGAGCATTAGATTTTCTCTTCTTTTGTACACACCGGGTTCCTGGTCTACATGGAGTGTTAGCTGGAGGCGGTGAAAGAAGGGACATCAGGCTGGTATCCTTACATCCCAAAAAACGTGTTTGACTCTCAGGAGTCTAATCCTAAGGTGAGCTGCTTACCTGCACTAATCACTGGGAGCACTGGAGTGGAGCATGCAACACTTTTTGTTTGTGAACACAGATGAAGATTGATTTATTTTGATTTTTAATTTTTGTTCACCATATATCTGGACTATTAATATCACTGTAATCACAATATCACCATAATCACTATTAATAGATTTAATATTGAGTTGATATTTGATTGATAGTTATTTAGACACGTTTATAGATTTTTTCACTTGGCGCAGCAATATTGTTTATTATTTATTCACCACTGTTTATTATTTTTTTTTTTTTGCGATATACCGTATATACTCGCGTATAAGCCGACCTGAGTATAAGCCGAGGCCCCTACTTTTACCACAAAAAGATGGGAAAAATCATTGACTCGAGTATAAGCCTAGGGTGAGAATGCAGGGCGGCGGGCATGGTACAGGAGAATGCAGGGTGACTGGCATGGTGCAGGAGAATGCAGGGTACTGGCATGGTGCAGGAGAATGCAGGGCAGCGGGCATGGTACAGGAGAATGCAGGGTGACTAGCATGGTGCAGGAGAATGCAGGGTACTGGCATGGTGCTGGAGAATGCAGGGCGGTGGGCATGGTACAGGAGAATGCAGGGTGACTGGCATGGTGCAGGAGAATGCAGGGTACTGGCATGGTGCAGGAGAATGCAGGGCGGCGGGCATGGTACAGGAGAATGCAGGGTGACTGGCATGGTGCAGGAGAATGCAGGGTACTGGCATGGTGCTGGAGAATGCAGGGCGACGGGCATGGTACAGGAGAATGCAGGGTGACTGGCATGGTGCAGGAGAATGCAGGGTACTGGCATTGTACAGGAGAATGCAGGGTACTGGCATGGTGCAGGAGAATGCAGGGTACTGGCATGGTGCAGGAGAATGCAGGTTACTGGCATGGTACAGGAGAATGCAGGGTACTGGCATGGTACAGGAGAATGCAGGGTACTGGCATGGTGCAGGAGAATGCAGGGTACTGGCATGGTACAGGAGAATGCAGGGTACTGGCATGGTGCAGGAGAATGCAGGGTACTGGCATGGTACAAGAGGATCCGGGGTTGTGGGCATACTACAGGAGATGCAGTGCTGTGGGCATGGTACAGGTGGACCATGCCCGCAGCACTGCATCCCTTGTAGTGTGCCCGCAGCCCTGCATAATGGCAGGTAGTGAAGCTGTTTCACTTACCTGTTCCAGAGGCGCCTTCATTTTAAAAATGGTGCCGCCCGGCGCCGACACGTCATTGCGCACGCGCCGCCACCGCTCGTATACTTTCGGCTATTCCCGGCCTAGCGTAGGCGCGTGCGCGGTGACATGTATGAGACGGGCGGCGCCATTTTTAAAGCTTAAGACCATCGGAGCGGACAGGGAATTTTTTTTTTTTTTCCTTGACTCGAGTATAAGCCGAGGGGGACGTTTTCAGCACAAAAAAATGTGCTGAAAAACTCGGCTTATACTCGAGTATATACGGTAGGTGAAAAAATAGCAAACATTTTGAAAAATAAAAAACAATAGTTTCTATTATAAGAAATATGGGCCAAAATGTATACTGCTGCTTATCTTTGGTAAAAAAATAACCCAAATTATGCATATGCTGTGTGTGAGAAAGAACTTATGACAAATTTGTATAAAAAAAAATCATAATAATTTCTTCATATACCCAAGAATTGTGGGAAAAAATTACCACTTCAAAAAACTTACCATGCCTCTTACTAAATACCTCAGACTATCTACTTTGCAAAAAGGTGTAATTTGGGGGGTATTTGTACTGTCCTGACATTTCAGGGCCTTAAGACATGAGATAGGCCGTCAGTACATCAGGTGTGATCAATTTTTAATGATTGGTACCATAGTTTGTAGAATCTATTACTTTCACACAGACTAAATAATATCCACTGCTTGCAATTACACACCAAAATACACTCCACTACTCCTTCTGAGTTTGGCGATATATGTGTGAGACTTTTTCACAGCCTGGCCACATAGAGAGCACCATCAGGCTTTCTAGGAGCATAAATTACACATATCATTTCCTAACGACCTATCACATTATTGAATGCCCTGGAGCACCAGGACAGTGGAATTACCCACAAAATGACCCCATTTTGGAAAGCAAACACACCAATGTATAATCTATGAGGCATGATGAGTCATTTGAACATGTCACTTTTTTCCACAAGTTTTTTGAAAATGTGGAAAGAAAATTAAAACGTATTTTTTATTTATTTATTTATTTTATTTTTTTACACAAAGTTGTCAATTCATAGGATGTTTCTAATACATTTCTAATTACACCCCAAAATACATTCTGCTACTCCTCCTGAGTATGGCGATACCACATGTGGGAGACTTTTACACAGCCTGGCCACATACATAGGCCCAACATTCAAGTAGTACCTTCAAGCATTCTAGGAGCATACATTACATATCTAATTTCATTGCTACCTATCACACTTTTGAAGGCCCTGGAGCACCAGGACAATGGAAATGCTCCACAAAATGACCCCATTTTGGAAAGCAAACACCCCAACATATATTCTATGAGGCATGGGCTGCAGATAAGTACTCAGGTACTCTGATGGGCTGGAGACAGCTACTCTGGTACTCTGATGGGCTGTAGATAGGTGCTTGGGTACTCTGATAAGCTTCAGAGAGGTACTTGGGTACTCTGATGGGCTGCAGCTTGGAACTCTGATGGGCTCCAGATAGGTACTTGGGTACTCTGGTATAGGTACTCAGGTACTCTAATGGGCTGGAGACAGGTACTCAGGTACTCTGATGGTCTGCAGATAAGCACTTGGTTACTCTGAGCTGGAGACAGGTATTTGGGTACTCTGGGCTGCAGACAGGTACTCGGGTACTCTAGGCTGGAGACAGGTACCCAAGCACTCTGATGGCCTGGGGACAGGTTCTTCCGATTGGGCTGAAGACATGAAGACAGGTACTCAGGTACTCCGATGGGCTGGAGACAAGTACTCGGGTACTCCGATGGGCTGGAGACAGGTACTCGGGTACTCCGATGGGCTGAAGACAGGTACTCGGGTACTCTGATGGGCTGGAGACAGGTACTCGGGTACGCTGATTGGCTGGAGACAGATGATTGGGTACTCTGATGGGCTGAAGACAGGTACTCGGGTACTCTGGGCTGGAAACAGGTACTCGGGTACTCTGACGGGCTGGAGACAGGTGTTTGGGTACTCTAATTGGCTGCAGATAGGTACTCAGTTACTCTAATGGGCTAAGGATAGGTACTCAGGTACTCTAATGGGCTAAGGATAGGTACTCTGGTACCCTGATGGTCTGCAGATAGGTACTCTGATGGGCTGGTGACAGGTACTCGGGTACTTTGATGAGCTGGTGACAGGTACTTGAGTACTCTTTTTATTACTGGGGGGCAATCAGTGTGTTTTACTGTGTGCTGCAGGCGATAACTAGCTGTTACCGCAATCTCCTCCTCACACAGGATTGCTGTGTGAGGAGGAGAACCCAGTAACAGCTGGTTACCACGGCTTGTTTACATTCTGTGACTGGCTGTGATTGGACACAGGCGGTGTTATAGGCTCTTTTTCCTGATTGGGAATAGGCTGTCTCAGAGTGACACCCCTCATCCCAGATGGCCGCCAGGGGCGCACACGAGCGGTGTGCACAAGGACTTTTCATGGGTTTTTCCTCCATTTTTCATCCTTCGTCATCAGTTTTTCATCCGTTGTCATCTGTTTTTCATCCGATCCGTTTTCCTAATGGATGAAAAATAGGGCTTTCGTCCATTCAAAAAAACTGATGTTGACGGAAGCGGGTGAAAACGGATGTAAATTAATGATCATCCATTTACATCCATTTTTCCATAAGAATGCATTGATGTCTGTTTTTCATCCGTCAACAGATGGATGAAAAACGGACGAACGCTCGATGTGTAAGGGGCCTAATTGTTGGTGCATTACATAGTGGTTGCAGCTTTTCAAAACATGCTGACCTGTGAGTGCAAGTTTATGGATTCAACATTGGGAAAATGTTGTCTAATTCTTCCTGTGACATGCAGATAATAAGTTTAGTGTTTAAATTCTGAAGAATCCTGTCTTTCGACAATGCTTTAGGCTGCTCGTGTGTGGGAAATATTGGTATTTCACACCTTTATCCTAAAAACCTTCAGTGTATTTCATCTGAATACCTTAGACATACCTTGCATGCTCAGGGCTTCCAACCACCACCAACCAGCTTACTTTTTTAGTATACTGTAAATACAGAAATCATCTGTCAGCTTGACAGAAGGGTCTTGATGTGTGTTTCAGAATTGACAGCGACTCCTTTATAACGGGTGTTTGCAGACTGGATTCATAACTACATTGTAGCAATATTTTACAATGTTTTTAGTACTTATGTGCAAGTCAACTTTTCTCCTTTTGATCTGCTCAATATGTCAGTTTCAGTAGCTGTATTCTTTTTTCCTTCCATTTTGTTACTTTTTTGTCTATTGAAGATGTAGACAAGAAAATGTTATTTGCAATTCAATAAATATACTGTGTGTGTGTGTGTGTATATATATATATATATATATATATATAAATAAAAACCATAGCCAAAGCAGCCCACGCAGGCCCAAGGGTGGGAAGGGGGTCCTACTAGGGAGGTTGTCTGATGTCTCCATTCCAAAAGAATGAGGTCAGATGCACAGGAAAATGCTTTGGAATCATGCTGCTGTAGCTAGTCACAGATATCCCTTTCTCCCCTTATCTGTGAGTAAATGTTATACCTTCAGAGCTTCTGGTCACCCTGGCCAGCCCTTTGATATCAACCCTGTTTGCCTATCACAAAATTCCTGAAGTTGAATTACTCCAGAGTATCTCACTGAAAAGTGATAAGATATTTGAGGTTTGTCACCCAGAAAAAATGCCACAGAAGATTGCATCAAGTTTATAATGTAATTGTGCATAAGAGCACTATCAATTATGTCATAATACAAAAAAAATAAAATACACACACACACACGCACACACCATGTTTACCCAAAAATAAGACCTAGCACAATTTTTCGGGGATGGCTGCAATTTAACCCTGAAAAATATGCACTATTAAAGTCCTTGTAAAAATAAATAATTAAATTTGTAAAAAGGTTATACAATGTTCAGTGTGCCTTCTTTTTTAACTTTTGTGTCGAAAATACCTTTTTTACTGCGCCGCTGGGCACTCACGTGACCCGCCGGAGATCCTCTCTCTTCCTGGCTGACATCGGTGGTCCCTCCCTCTGCAGTGCTCGGAGCGGGGCTGACGTAGCGGGATTTGCGGCCCTATCCTCGACAGTGCTCGGAGCAGGGAAGAAGAGTTCCAGCAGATCACATGAGCGCCCATCGGTGCTGTAAATAAGGTATTTGCCTCAATAAATTTACAAAAGGAGACTCAATGGATAATCTTTTTACAAAACAGATTACATATTTTTACAAGGACAAATCACACTAGGTCTTATTTTTGGGGAAACATGGTGTGTGTATATATATCTATATATATATATATATATATATATATATATATATCTATATATATATATTTTTTTTTCTTCTCATTTTATATTCTGCCATAATTGCTAGTGCTGTTATGCACAATTACATTATAAACTCAATGCGATCTTCTGTGGCATTTTTTCTGGGTGACAAACCTCAAATATCTTATCACTTCTCAGCTGAGAAGACACTCTGGGGCAATTGAACTTCAGGAATATTGTGATAGGCAAACAGGGTTGATATCAAAGGGCTAGTCAGGGTGACCAGAAGCTCTGAAGGTATAACATTTACTCACAGATAAGGAGAGAAAGCGATAGCTGTGACTAGCTACAGCAGCATGATTCCAAAGCATTTTCCAGTGCATCTGACCAAGTTTTTTTGAAATTATGACTTTCTAGACACTGGCATCCTAAAAACCAATGATGTCATCAGTTAATGAGGATGTCTGTCGCCTTCACAGTATCGTTGTTTGACCCTCCTCTGCCTCTCTCTCTCAGCACTGAGGTCACGTTAGCTGACTAATGGAGAGAAATGGAGAGAGAAGAGAAACATTGTAATACTAGTCAGCACCAGTGTGCAAAAGTGTATTTGCTTCGGAAGAAAAAATGCTGTGTACATGTGTGGATGTTGCTGCATTATGTAAAACCTTTAGAATATTTCTTTTAGAATGGGGTGCCTAGAGACTGTCCATCATTTAAAGGGTGTCTTGAGATTGTCTATAATTTCAAAGGGTGCCTTGACTGAAAAAAGGTTGAGAAACACTGCTATAGAGTCACACATGTAGGAGTATATTTAGTGGCAAATTACTGCTCGCTCCCTCCCACCTTTATGCTTACTAACTAGTTAAACACAATGGGGGTTGATATTACATTTTAATTAATGGAGGCTTCACCTCCCTCTTTTTCTAAGATACAGGCTGGAGCGTGTGACACAGCCTGTGACAGGTAGAAATCTACCCACACTGTGTTATTGCCAAAAAAATAAATAAAGATTTGAATTAAAATATATATTTGTATGCCAATTGTATTTTTTTTTTTTTACTCTGTATCCCAAGGCTGTGACCAGTAGTAGAAGACTAGAAACTCCTTCTGCCATTGTTTCCCTTTAGACAGGCTTGAAGACTTATAGACAAAAATGCAGTTTTGCCATCTTCCCAGCACATAAGGTCATCCCTCTGCTCACTTCGCTCTGTGATCCTGTCAGCACACGTGTTGCAGGAAAGAAATTTGCTTAATTCCCCCATCAACACAGAAAGAGTTGATGCCGGAATCCCTCCTGCTGGGCCATTGTCTACTCCCAGCGGGAAGGGCGGGGGAAGCCGTCCCCATCAGAAGACAGTGAGTACTGCAAGGGGGAATCGTACGCGAATCTGTTAGACTGGTTGTACCCAAGGTGATTGATTGATCGATCAGCTTGGTACGTTCAGCCTGCCCACTCATGGTTTGAATCTTAGCTGGTTCCCGACCTTACCCGGTGCTTTAGTGCTAATTTTTTAGTAAACTGCAAGACTGCAACACCAAATCAAACTTTGGTACTTACCAAAAATAAATGTAATGCTTTATTAATGAATATGGAGCTGTATTTTACAGTAGCCTGAAATGTAACATTAAAGTAAAACTACAGATAAACCTTTTTTTGTCATAATGTATAGAGCAAGATCAGATTTTTATTTTTTCCACTATCTGTGTCCCATTGCAGAGAATTTCCTTCACTTCCTGTCCCATAGCCAAATAGGATAAGAAGAGGAAATCCCTGCAAATTCACCAGAACTAGTGTCCCCATTGGAAGATTGGTGAATCGCCCTAATGGGGGCACAGACAGCAGTAAAAGCCTATCAGGTGTTCTAATACCTCTGCACTTTATCCAAAAGGAAAAAAAGAAATGTTTGCATTTAGTTTTTTTCTTTAAAGAATAGCAAAGTTAGGACAATCATGAATAATTCTTTGAGTTAGTCATTAGTAGTTGCATTCAACTTGACTTGTTCAATATTGGTAAAGGCTAGGTTCACATTTAGGAGCATGTTACACCCATTATTAGGGTGTAGCATGTTCCTAGGTAGCAACCTCTTGCCGCTAGCATTTCCTGCTATGTGACAGCAGGCAGGGGATCTTCCCATACAGCCACCTCATTCAGTCACAGCTTCTTATGAGTGAATTAGACTACAAGTGCCATCAGCCATTGCCGCTGACAGCTTGTAGCTTTCAAATTAACTGCGAGAGCGCTGGTGAGCATTCTCGTATTTCATTGATCTTCCTGCCGTTCAGTAACTGCCTGCCTGTGTCGGACTGTGCTGAGAGTCGGCAGGATCTAGGCATTGCACCAGCGATCTGCGGACCGCTGGTGCAATGCTTTAAAGACTGCAGAGTTAAAAAATAATAAATGCACTTTCTTTATCGTTCATTGACAGAAACCGCTCCATATTCTTCTTAACCATTGGGTTATGCTGCCCCCTACAGGAGTAGGACATTATGGAGCTGCGTCTGTAAATTAACTTAAGCAAAAAGTATTTTACGGTAAGTCAAAAATGCATTTTTTTTTTAACTTGCAAAAAGATGTGCTTTTTTTTCTTTTTGCAAAAGGTGAACTTATCCTTTAAGGGAATTTCAGCACTGGTGAGAATGGCTTCCTTAGTTCAGTTGAGTGTTGGGAATTTATACTAACTGAGGAATCCATTCTTTGGAGCAATGAAAGGTCTCCTGTGTTCCTAAAGCACAGCTGAATGCAACTTACTACTACTAATTATGTCATGACCTGGGTAAATGAAGACCTCCACTGGCAAATCTTTGTCTTCTTTAATTGATCAGCCTAGGTGCTCGGGGTACATTTGCCTGTTTTTACCATATATTTGATATTAAATATTAAAACGTTCAATTAATGAGTGCAAATAGGTAAGGGCAGAAGTTCAAGGTTCCAGTAACCACTACAAAGAGAATGTTAGATGAACTGGCAGCTAATACAGTGTGAAAAATTTGTTTTATATAAAAATTAAACTGTGAGATGTGCACAGGCATCGCAGTCTACCTGCCCAGTACATTTGTGTTTCGTCCAGGCATAGCTAACATTTACCACGAGGCCCTCTACATAAAACTGTATTATTGACAGTAATCTGCCTTCTAGGAACACTAGATGCTGAGCCATGTGAATGCGCAGGCAAAGTATTTTACCATGCTTTTAAGGTTCCTTAACCACTTGCCTACCGCCCGCCGTAATATTACTGCGGCAGGGCGGCTCAGCTATGTCCAGTCACGTAGTACTACATGACTGGAGTGCATGTGGATTTGGCGGTGAGCACACGCTGCCAGAGCCGCGCTCCCGCTGTGTTCAGACACAGTGAGAGGTGGGCTGTGGGAGGAGCAGTGGCGATTGCTGCTACCCTCCCGCAATTGTCAGAGAAACCGAGAGAAGACCTGGCTGCTTATGTAAACAAAGCAGGCAGATCTTCTGTCAGACAGGCAGGGAAAGATCAGCAGTTTCAGCTAAGCTGAAACCGTGATCTCTCTGTGCCTGTCACACACACACAGTCAGTAAGCATATTAGGCATACATTTAACCCCTTTGATCACTCCCAGTATTGACTCCTTCCCTGCCAGTGTAATTTTTACAGTAACAGTGCATATTATTTAGCACTGATTACTGTATTAGTCTCACTGGTCCCCAAAAAGTGTCAAAAACCTCAGGGGTCCGATCTGTCCACTGCAATGTCGCAATCCTGCTAAAAATCGCAGCTTGCCACCATTACTAATAAAACATAAATAAAAAGTCCAAACATCCATCCTGTAGTTTGTAAACACTATAACTTTTGCGCAAACCAATTAAAATACGCTCTTTGGGATTTTTTTTTACGAAAAATATGTAGCAGAATACAAATTGGCCTAAACTGATAAAAAAATGTAATTCTTACATTTTTTTTATTGGGAATGTTTTATAGCAGAAAGTAAAAAATATGGAGTTTTTTTTTTTCAAAATTGATGCTCTTTTCTCTATCGCTCATTGACAGACGTAGTCTTCTTGATTCTCAAGAGCTGGGTTATGTTGTCTCCGCAGGAGTAGGACTAGGCAGAAAGACAAAACGTTCTGGCTCCACCTTAGGGGCAGTCCCTGAGGGTATATCCTCCCTCTCTCTGCTACAGGGAATCAGTTTTTTTCTGTCTAGTCAGGAGTAAGGACCTAAGTTCCTTGCTGGGATCTTTTGGTCCTGGCAAGACTTTTTTTCTTTAAGAAAAAGACATTTTTTAGGGACCAGAGCTCCGCGCTGGGTCGGCCGCGACGGAGTCCCAGTGAAGGGACTGACTTTGCGAGTTAAAAGTCTCGCTTGGACGCCAGGTACCAGAGAGTCGAGGCGTCCACAAACCCCCACCCCGGTGGAGAGGGTATTGTGAAGAGAGGGTGCCTGTCGGTTCGGTATGGTGAGTAAACGTTCCCTTTTTTCCTCATTATGAGGCAGTATATATTATGGGCCCCTCCATATATGGTCAGTATATATCTGATACTTACAAGTCCCCCTTGTAATACAGCATGTGTTTGTGGGAAGTGGACTTGGTTCAAGAGCTAACACTCTACCCAGCAGACTGTAACATTACAGCAGACATAGGAGGTATAATCCTACCTTATGTGCAGTGTATCTCTGTAGATCCATATGTCACCTCTTAGCAGAGTGCAGGTGGATGTGCTGGGAAGACAAAATCGGCGGTCCGCCGCCATTTTGCCGTAGACCGAATGCATGTATGTCCTCAGGTCACGCCGGCCGCCATGTTTTTGGAGTCTTATGTCTCTTCTATGGGGGCGGCCATGTTTTGTGAGCCCAGCTACCTCGTGGAGGGCTGGGAACGCCGGAAGGCGTACACAGGGGGCGGAGCCACGCCTTCTGCCCGGGAAAAAGCAAACAGCTCCTTCCAGTCTGTGTAAGACAGACGCTGACTGCAGTTTGTTGGAAACTGCACTGCATCGGTTGGTGAGCCTTGGGGGTCCCTCTCTCTCTCTCTGGGATCGAGAAGCAGGTACTCTGAGGGGCGCTATTGCGCTAGGGGGAGACACACAAAAAAAAAAAAAAGGAAAAAGTTTTTTTTTGTTTTGCTGGCAAAGGTGTCCTGTATTAACATGGACCCTGCCACTCATGTATCTCCTCCGGATCCCCTCGAGGGGTCTGCGGGATCCTCCAGCACCCCATTGACAATTGAATCTTTGTCAGCTATTATGGAAACTTTTGTGTCCCGGGTGGAAGTGGCTTGTCAGGGACAGGGCGCAAGAAAGCGACCCCCGCCTAACCCCTTATTATCTGAAACCTCGGATTCAGACTCTGAGCCTATTTCTGCAGTTGCAGGTACTTCATCTGGTATTGGTGTCTCGGGTCCTGTCTCTTCAGACAGTGAGGAGGATGTTTCGGCATCCGCCATAGCCCGAGAGGAAGCGTTGGTAAACGCACTCATTGTATCTGTTCAAGAGACCTTAAGGTTACAGGGTATTCCATCAGAAATAGCTGAAACTGAGATCCCTTTTGGGACTAAAAAACGCATCAAAGTGGCGAAGGTTTTTCCATTGCCCAAATGTTTTGGCAATCCAATCGAAGAAGAATGGCGTCTGCCAAAACGCACTTTTAATATTTCTAAACGCATTGACAGGCGTTAGCCGTTTGAGGAAACCCTTATTAAGAAATGGACAGAACCACCTGTGGTGGATTCACCTATTGCTAGATTGAATAAAGCCACGGTTATTCCTTTAGAAGACGCTCCGTCTTTTAAAGATCCAGTGGATCGCAAGATAGAAGCTATGTCTCGCACCATGTTTTCCTTGATTGGATCAGCTTTCAGACCAATAATTGCTATTGGTCTGGTTTCGCAGGCTGTAACTGAATGGACCAAGTGGTTACGCCAGGACTTAGAAGAAGTCCCTCAGGCGGTATCAGATTTGTTGGAACAAATGATACAGGGGTTACAGTTTGTATGTGATGCGGCGTTAGACGCCACTCCATTAATGGCGCGAGCATCAGTCTCAGCAGTGGTTCTCAGGCGTACACTGTGGCTAAAAGGTTGGTTAGCCGACCAAGGTTCCAAAAAAGCATTGGCTAATATCCCCTTTTCAGGAGAGCGTCTATTTGGAGCCAACTTAGATGAGATCATTAAGGATCTCACCGGTGGAAAAAGCACCTTTTTACCGCAAAATTTTAAAGGTAGAGGAACTCGTCAAAGACGAGGGCCTTCTTTTTCTGCTCACAAGAGGTTTTTTCGTCCAGCGGGTGAAAAAACTAAGTCCTCCAAAGCTCCTGCAGGAGGCGTCAGGGGTCGTTGGTCGGGCAAGCAAAAGCCCGCCCCCTCCAGACCTGAAGATAAACCATCCAAAGCCTGAAGGTGCGCCCCCACCCATAACTGGGGTGGGGGGACGTCTTCGCCGGTTCCCGGATCCATGGCTTTCCAGAATCCCGGACAAATGGGTTTGCGAAGTCATAAGGTCAGGGTACAAGATCGAGTTTCGATCTCTCCCACCGGCGCGATTCTTCCCTTCCAATATCCGACTATCCTCAGATCGTTTAGAAGATCTGCGGAGAGCAGTCATAGATCTACTACAACAAGGAGTGGTAGTCCACGTTCCTTGGACAGAACGGTTTCAAGGGTTTTATTCAAACCTGTTTACAATACCCAGGAAAGAGGGCAAAGTGCGTCCAATTCTGGACTTAAGAGCACTCAATTCTTTCGTCAACATAAGAAGATTCAGAATGGAGTCCATTCGCACGGTAGCAGCCTTCCTGCATCCAGGGGATGTCCTAGCGTCCATAGACATCAAGGACGCCTATCTTCACATTCCCATTTTCGCAGGACATCAGCGTTTTCTACGCTTTTCCGTAGAGGAGAACCACTATCAGTTTGTGGCGTTACCTTTCGGTCTCGCCACGGCTCCGCGGGTCTTCACAAAGGTGTTGGCCCCAATGTTGGCACTTCTGCGCCAAAGAGGTATATCGATTCTAGGTTACCTAGACGATCTTCTGCTTCATGCAGAGTCTCCTCAGACCTTGCTACAAAACATAGAAATTACTATGATTTCTTTACAGGAATTCGGGTGGCTGGTGAACCAGCAAAAGTCATTTCTGGTTCCCACCCAGAGGCTCGAATATCTGGGTCTAATTCTAGACACAGTCAGGACAAGAGTTTTCCTTCCGGTAGGGAAACTCCGAAAGATTGAATCAGCAGTCCAGTTGTTACTGTCCAACAGCTGGTCTTCCCTTCGGACTTGCATGAGGGTTCTGGGGTTGATGGTGGCTTCATTCGAAGCAGTCCCATTTGCCCAGTCCCATACCCGAATTCTTCAGCAAGAGATTCTTCTCAGATGGAATCGGAATCCGGAATCCCTGGACAATCAGATACGATTGAGCAAACAGACCAGAGAGTCTCTGGTTTGGTGGCTTCGGTCTCCAATGCTCAGCCAGGGAAAGTCATTTCTGCCAATATATTGGACGATAGTGACCACGGATGCCAGTCTATCCGGATGGGGAGGAATTCTCGGTCAGTTATCTGTCCAGGGACTTTGGTCCCCGGAAGAATCCAGGTTACCGATAAATGTATTGGAACTGAGAGCGATCAGACTTTGTCTGATTCCCTTGGACCGAGCAGCTCCAGGGCAGCCCGGTTCGGATCCAGTCGGACAATGCCACGGCCGTGGCTTATGTCAATCACCAGGGGGGCACCAAGAGTGTCCGAGCGGCCAAAGAAGTGGCTTGCATTCTTCGCTGGGCGGAACGATTTGTTCCAGCAATCTCTGCGGTGTTCATTCCGGGGGTGGAGAATTGGCAGGCAGATTATCTCAGCCGTCAGACCCGGGATCAGGGGGAATGGTCCCTCCATCCAGACGTTTTCCACCAGTTGTGCCTACGGTGGGGCACCCCGGATGTGGATCTGTTGGCATCACGATTCAACAGGAAAGTTCAGAGATTCGTGGCTCGCTCCCGCGATCCTCTAGCAGAAACCGCAGACGCACTGATCGCCCCGTGGGGGCAATACCAGCTAATATATGCCTTCCCTCCTCTCGCGTTACTGCCAAGACTTCTTCGCAGGATAGAGGAGGAAGGAATCCCAGTAATCCTGGTAGTTCCGGACTGGCCTCGTCGAGCTTGGTACGCCGACATGGTCAGACTGGTGGCAGACGTCCCATGGAGACTTCCTCTCAGGGAGGATCTACTGTCTCAGGGACCGATCTATTGAGACCCAGGGACCTGGCTATTGAGACCCAGGTGCTGAAGGACAAAGGTTTGTCAGCTTCAGTTATTCCTACTCTAGTTGAAGCAAGGAAAGCGACTTCCAGAAAGATTTATCATCGCACATGGAAGTCCTACATTGCATGGTGTGAACCTTTGGGGTTCCGTCCTCGGTCTTATTCGATTAGTCGAATATTGGCTTTTCTGCAACAAGGGGTTGAGCAGAAACTGGCCTTGAGTACTATCAAGGGTCAGGTCTCAGCATTAGCCATCTTCTTTCAGAAGCCTTTGGCTACTCATTCCTTGGTGCGGAATTTCATCCAGGGGGTGCGACATCTGGCTCCGCCAGTGCACGCGCCGTTACCCCCCTGGGATCTTAATTTAGTGTTGTCGGTTCTTCAGAAACCTCCCTTTGAAGATATTAGGGAGATTCCTCTACCCACGTTGTCCCAGAAGGTGGCCTTCTTGGTGGCTATTACTTCTGCACGCAGGGTGTCAGAACTGGCCGCATTATCTTGTCGTTCACCATATCTGGTGGTTCATAGAGATAAGGTGGTTCTTCGTCCGAATCCATCCTTCCTACCAAAAGTGGTTTCAGAATTTCATCTGAATGAAGAAATTGTATTACCTTCCCTGTGTCCTAAGCCCAGTCATCCTCGGGAGTTTGCGTTACACTCCTTGGATGTGGTCCGGGCGATCAGGGTCTACTTGAAAACGACAGACTCGTTTCGCAAGACGGATTCACTTTTTGTGATCCCAGATGGACCCAAAAAGGGGTTGCCTGCATCTGCCGCGACCATTTCCAGATGGATCAGACAGACGGTAGTACAGGCTTATTCTATTAAGGGTCGGGAGCCCCCGTTCCCTGTTAAGGCGCACTCCACTCGGGCACTTAGTGCGTCATGGGCCTTTCGCCATCAGGCGTCAGTGGTCCAGGTGTGCAAGGCGGCTACCTGGTCGTCGGTGCATACCTTTTCTAAACATTATAAAGTTGATGTAATGGCATCGTCTGATGCCTCGTTTGGCCGCAAGGTTTTGCAGGCCGCAATTTGAGGAGACCAGTGGTCTACCTCGAGGGTTTTTTCCGTTGGAAAATTTTTCTTTAGTCTCATTCTTTGTTTATAATGAGCCTTTAAAACTTCTAGTTTGGCACCGGTTGGGCCTTCTAGATTGGATTTGATTTTGTCAATCCCACCCCTCATTTGTGGCACTGCTTCTGGATGTCCCAGCTCTTGAGAATCAAGAAGACTACGTCTGTCAATGAGCGATAGAGAAAAATGGATTTTTGTAAGAACTTACCGTAAAATCCTTTTCTCTTAAGCTCATTGACAGACGTAGTACCCGCCCCTCTATCATTGAGTTGGGTTGGGTTAAATTCTCTGTACTGCTTTAAACAGAACTGATTCCCTGTAGCAGAGAGAGGGAGGATATACCCTCAGGGACTGCCCCTAAGGTGGAGCCAGAACGTTTTGTCTTTCTGCCTAGTCCTACTCCTGCGGAGACAACATAACCCAGCTCTTGAGAATCAAGAAGACTACGTCTGTCAATGAGCTTAAGAGAAAAGGATTTTACGGTAAGTTCTTACAAAAATCAATTTTTTTTGTTTATAGCACAAAATCTAAAAACCGCAGAGGTGATCAAATGCCACCAAAAGAAGGCTCTATTTGTGGGGGAAAAAGGACATCAATTGTATTTGGGTACAGCGTTGTACGACCGCGGAATTTTCCGTTAAAGTAACGCAGTGCCAAATCGCAAAAATGGCCTGGTCATTAAGGGGGTAAAACCTTCCGGGACTGAAGTGGTTAATGTCTTACCAACACTCAAGTGAAAAATAGAAAAACTAGTCACGTATGTTACTAACCGAAAAGGGTTAACCACAAATATTGCACAACTCTGTGACTAAGGCTCCGTTCACATGTTAGCGTATGGATCACGGGCAGAACCGCCGCGGTTCCGCCCGCGATCCGGAAATTATTGAAAATCGCGGGACGCCTGTGCGTTGCCCGTTGATTTGCAATAGACCCCCAAACGCTGAGCGATGTTGCCGCGATTTCCGCCTGCCGAATCGCGGTAACATCGCGCAAAAAAAATCGCGGGACGCAATACGATCCAAAGAAGCTCTTGTCCTTTTTTGGTCGTAATGCGTCCCGCGATTTTTTTTTGCGTGATGTTACCGCGATTTGGCAGGCGGAAATCGCGGCAACATCGCTCAGCGTTTGGGGGTCTATTGCAAATCAACGGGCAACGCACAGGCGTCCCACGATTTGCAATAATCTCAGGATCGCGGGCGGAACCGTGGCGGTTCTGCCCGTGATCCATACACTAACATGTGAACGGAGCCGAACTGTGTGTAAGATTGCAATAACAAACAGATGTGGTGAGGCGCCTGGCATAGGCATACTCCACTGCTGCCACCATCAGGAACCCATCCTGGGATAGGACATGCACCCAGACTTCAGGAGGTCACCTCAACTGAGACACAATAAAGGATGGAAAAGAAAAATAAAAGTATTTGATTAAAAGAAAACCAAACAAAACAGAAACAGCAATTGTTTAATATTCAGTGCTTTTGAAACAAAATATCATATTTTTATTGATGACATCTAGTTTTAGACATTACATAACTGTAAATTACCTGCAGAGAAAGTGCTTTCAACGACATAAGCAACAACAAGCATAAAGTGCTATCAAAATAAACACTTTATAAATGTGATAAGTAAATATATTATGGCAAATAAATGTGTATATATATATATATACACATATATATATATATTAGACATATGCCGGTTTTCGGTAATTCGATATATCGCGGTATTGCATACCCACGGTATTGTTATTGTGGCATTTTTAAAATACAGAGTTTCTCTGCTCCTCAGTCTGACTTGTGAATTGATACATTTGGATGACTCATTCCTCACTCAGCAGTTCACTCACTGAATAGAAAACAGCTCTGGTAATATGATCCTAGAGTGAGAGACTTAGCTCCTCCCTGTAACCAATCAGACAGCTCCCACTCAGCACACACCCACATGCTTCCTTCCCGGGCTCAGAGAGACACAGTGAGAGACACAGTGCCTGCCTTCTACAAGTGTCTGCAAGTACTTTTACCATACACTGTCACTAGATATACAGATAGATGGAGAGATAGATATACAGATAGATGGAGAGATAGATATACAGATAGATGGAGAGATAGATATACAGATAGATGGAGAGATAGATATACAGATAGATGGAGATATAGATGGAGATAGAGATATAGATAGATAGAGATGGAGATATAGATAGATAGATAGAGATACATACACGGGCATAGCAGCATATATATTTATAGATGCACAGGCATAGCAGCCCACATTACATTAGTATATAGCCATCAAGCAGAGTCTGGCCTACCTGGTGATGACTGGTCCTGGCGCTCCGATCCGATGGCCTGGTCATTAAAGGGGCAAATCCTTGCGGCCCAGAAGTGGTTAAACCTGCAGGAGGAGCGGTGTTTTTATTTTTAAATTGCTTTACTATTGCTTTAGGCCTGGTTCACATGTATGCAGGTTAGCGGTTCACATGTATGTGGGTTGGCGGTTCACATGTATGCGGGTTAGCGGTTCACATGTATGTGGGTTGGCGGCCCATATTTGCACAGGGATAGGGATAGCAGCCCATTGATTTGAATGGGGTTGGGCTGCTATGCCTGCGTTTTCAGCTGAAAAAAGCCGCATGCAGAATTTTAAAAAATGCAGTGGCCGTGAACCCCATCCTGCTTTTGCACCATGCGACTTACTTGCAGTTCCTGCACACGCAAACTGTTTTTAAATGCTGGGCCCATGTATTTAAAAACGCAGAAAGCTTGCCAGAGCAGGAACTGCAGGTAAGTCGCATGGTGCAGAAGTAGGATGGATTTAAAGGCCACTGCATTTTTTTAAAATGCTGCATGCACCTTTTTTCTGCGTAAAATGAGGGCATAGCAGCCCATTCAAATCAATGGGCTGCTATGCCTGTGCAAATGTGGGCCGCCAACCCGCATACATGTGAACCGCCAACCCGCATACATGTGAACTAGGCCTAAAGCATGTGAAAAGTAATTTACAAATAAAAACACCGCTCCTCCTGCAGGTTTAACCACTTCTGGGCCGCAAGGATTTAGCCCCTAATGACCAGGCCATCGGATCAGAGCGCCAGGACCAGTCACCAGGTAGGCCAGACACTGCTTGATGGCTTATTTTAGGCCTGGTTCACAGAGTCTGTACTGACTGACTATATAATTATGTGCAAAAGTGAACCAAAGTCCCTAAATTCAGCAATGAAATTGAAGTGAGGTAGAAATTTAATAATTTAAGTTTAATAATTGAATACCGTGATAATACCGTATACCGTGACAAAACCCTAATCAATTAATCGCAGCATGGAAATCTGATATCGTCACGTGCCTAATATATATATATATAGTGACAAGTTGTGGTTTTGTAGCTCAGCGGTAGTGCCTAAACAGTGAGTTTACTCCATGCCAGAGGTAGTTTTCAGGGCTTTTCCTGCCCACTTTTATTTAAAAGAACGTCAAAAATTTATACAGGTATGTCTGTTTTTCCACGCAGGGGGTTCTCACCATCAAATCAAGAAAAACATAGGATTCAGCCTCCTGACAGCTTTACTGCTCAAATTAGTACTTTTTGTGCCTCCTGGCCATCAAACACAACCTAGTGTCTGTGCACAGACGCTGTACCTCAGCTCTGCATCTTTCCTTGCAGTTCCTTGAACTCTCTCTCAGGCTTGGGCCTTGGTCTGTCCTGACCTGGACAGCATGCTGCATACGAGCACCTCTCATGGCTCCCTTCACACACTCCCTCAGGAGGGTGAAGCTCTGAGCTCTAACTCTGGCTCTCATATGAAGCCAGTACACGCCTGTGCCAGTAGTATGCTTGCTTCTTAAATTTTTTTGAGAAAACCACCACATTAGACAGTGGCATGGGCCTGCCTTGCCACATTTTATTTATATATACAGTGCCTTGCGAAAGTATTCAACCCCCTTGAACTTTGCAACCTTTTGTCACATTTCAGGCTTTAAACATAAAGATATACAACTGTAATTTTTGGTGAAGAATCAACAAGTGGGACACAATCATGAAGTGGAACGAAATTTATTGGATATTTCAAACTTTGTTAACAAATAAAAAACTGAAAAATTGGGCGTGCAAAATTATTCAGCCCCTTTACTTGCAGTGCAGCAAACTCTCTCCAGAAGTTCAGTGAGGATCTCTGAATGATCCAATGTTGACCTAAATGACTAATGATGATAAATAGAATCCACCTGTGTATAATCAAGTCTCCATATAAGTGCACCTGCACTGTGATAGTCTCAGAGGTCCGTTTAAAGCGCAGAGAGCATCATGAAGAACAATGAACACACCAGGCAGGTCCGAGATACTGTTGTGGAGAAGTTTAAAGCTGGATTTGGATACAAAAAGATTTCCCAAGCTTTAAACATCCCAAGGAGCACTGTGCAAGCGATAATATTGAAATGGAAGGAGTATCAGACTACTGCAAATCTACAAAGACCTGGACGTCCCTCTAAACTTTCAGCTCATACAAGGAGAAGACTGATCAGAGATGCAGCCAAGAGGCCCATGATCACTCTGGATGAACTGCGGAGATCTACAGCTGAGGTGGGAGACTCTGTCCATAGGACAACAATCAGTCGTATACTGCACAAATCTGGCCTTTATGGAAGAGTGGCAAGAAGAAAGCCATTTCTTAAAGATATCCATAAAAAGTGTTGTTTAAAGTTTGCCACAAGCCACCTGGGAGACACACCAAAAATGTGGAAGAAGGTGCTCTGGTCAGATGAAACCAAAATCGAACTTTTTGGCAACAATGCAAAATGTTATGTTTGGCGTAAAAGCAACACAGCTCATCACCCTGAACACACCATCCCCACTGTCAAACATGGTGGTGGCAGCATCATGGTTTGGGCCTGCTTTTCTTCAGCAGGGACAGGGAAGATGGTTAAAATTGATGGGAAGATGGATGGAGCCAAATAAAGGACCATTCTGGAAGAAAACCTGATGGAGTCTGCAAAAGACCTGAGACTGGGACTGAGATTTGTCTTCCAACAAGACAATGATCCAAAACATAAAGCAAAATCTACAATGGAATGGCTCACAAATAAACATATCCAGGTGTTAGAATGGCCAAGTCAAAGTCCAGACCTGAATCCAATTGAGAATCTGTGGAAAGAACTGAAAACTGCTGTTCACAAACGCTCTCCACCCAACCTCACTGAACTCGAGCTGTTTTGCAAGGAGGAATGGGCAAAAATTTCAGTCTCTCGATGTGCAAAACTGATAGAGACATACCCCAAGCGACCTTCAGCTGTAATCGCAGCAAAAGATTGCAAAAAGATTGGCGCTACAAAGTATTAACTTAAGGGGGCTGAATAATTTTGCATGCCCAATTTTTCAGGTTTTATTTGTTAAAAAAGTTTGAAATATCCAATAAATTTCGTTCCACTTCATGATTGTGTCCCACTTGTTGATTCTTCACAAAAAATTACAGTTTTATATCTTTATGTTGGAAGCCTGAAATGTGGCAAGAGGTCAAAAAGTTCAAGGGGGCCGAATACTTTCGCAAGGCACTGTATGTATGTATATATATATATATATATATATATATATATATATATATAGGAAACGTGTTATTATTATGCACTTCATGTTACGGGAGTTGAGTTACATTTTCTTGAACTTCAAATATTGAAATACTGTACACACGTATCTTAAATTCTAGATGGGAACTTTACACCTCGACTCTGCTAATTAGGATGCAGGCACATAGGCTGGCATCTAAATGACCCCTTGCTGTTCAGGGATTCAAATTAAACATTTGGCCTTTCTTCGACCCTGTAATGTTAAAATGAATACTGTGTCATAAATAGACTTGAACTGTGATTTTCAACTTTTTTATGAAAATATGATCCAGACTAACTCATTTTTACCAGGATGATGACACTACTAACAAATAATGTTTACTTTATATTTTAAGGACATTTGGTAAATTTTTTAATAAATATCCTGCTCAGTTTTATATTATAGGCTGATAAATGTGAAAAAAAATGCAATTTACATGTAACAGGTTGCAATAACTTTTAAACTTTTCTACGTCAATGTATTTTCCTAACAGTCTGTATACCACTGTAGCAGCTATATCATTTCAACGTCTTCTCTCTGTGTTAGGGTAAATGACAGCCTAGCCATCCATCACTGGTTTGTAAACAAAGCCATTGCTCACTGTCATTTGATTGGTTGTCGTAGTGATTACATGATCATGAACATTGCTTGTTGGTTCCTAAATGCTGTATCTGGCAGTGTAGCTGTCAGGTGAAGTGCATTGACAGCCATATGATGTTCATTAAAGTATCCTTGCCAGTGGGTATCATACTGAGGAGCAGTTAATATGAATTTCAGCTTCCCCTGACCTCCATTATTTTGTTTAATGGCTTTATTTTATTAATATTTTTTTCACAGGGTGCATCCATTATGCTTAATTTGTAAGGCATGCTGGGCTTTGTAATAGGTTAGAGGAGAATTGCAGGGGGGGGGGGGGGTGTCTGCTATTTTACTTTTTTTTTTTTTTTTTTTTTTTTTACACAGCAGCTACTAAGACATCCTGAACAAAATATAAACTTCTGCTCCCTGCAAGTAATAGATTTGAAGAAAGTAACTGGGCCATTTTAAATGTACCTTTTAATTAATATACTGTATATAAATATATATAAACATTATTAACTCTGTATGAGTGGCTTATTGTATGATGTGTAGGGCAGAGAGAATTACTATGGAGTGGAATCAGAGCTGCTGGCCTTGTGACAGCGAATTAAAATGGCTGTGTGCCCAAGAATCGTATTTGCTTACTTCTGTCAAGCTTAGAGGAATTCATATTATATGCTAGACAGAATTTTATAATGTCCTTCTGTATAGTTTATGAATTATGTTAGGGCTTTGATAGCCTTTTCATTATACCAGTGGTTAAAAAAACTACACTTTTAAATCAGATTTTTCTGAAGAGTCATTTTACCCAAGGCTAATATTGTGTTTATTAGAGGCTGGAGAGTTCAAACAACTTACCTTTTTTAAATCTTTTGTGAACTCTGGTGGTGAGATCTTTTTGGATCTGTTTTGCATTAACTCCCAGAAGGAGAAATGGTAATTTTACGAATACGTTTGTGATTCATTAGTAAGTAGTATGGCTTAATGTTCATAATTTAGAATTTGAATAGGCAGCTTGGGCTTTGACATTTGAAGTATTAATACCTTGCTGCTAATGAATGTTTGATTGGATCTTGTAGTCTTGTACACAGGTGAACTTAAAATGGAAGTTCATGCAAATCCTAAGGCTTAATCTACTCCCACTCCCATCTTAAAGTGGAGTTCCACCCTATTTTTATACTTACCTCCATCTTCTCGCTCCGGGTCACCTGAAAAAGAAATGGATAATCGCATATTTTTTTTTTTTTTACTTACCTCGTAGCGAAGAAAATATACTTACCTTACTTCCTCCTTCCTCGGCCGCGGCCCGTCGTCACTTCCTGGCTCTGCAATGATTCCTGGGAGCTGGACGTCATAGCTCCCAGGAATCATTGCGCCTGCACCGGCCCCGACGTCAGTTCCGGGTCGCGCGCGTCATCCCCTTCTAAACAGCTTCTGGGCATGCCCAGAAGCTGTGGAGGGATGACGCGCGCGACCCGGAAGTGACGTCGGGGCCGGCGCAGAGCATCGTGGGACCAAAGAAGGCGGAAGAAGATGCCGAAGAGGACGCGCTGGCTTCAAGCTGCCCACATCTGAGATGGCAGCGCTGGACAAGACGTTTGCAAGGTAAGTATTTGTCCTAACAGGTAAGTGCAACCCGGGACAGATCAGAGGCTAGCCATTGTGGAATGCACTAGCCCTGACTGTCCCGGGGGTATTAAAAAAAAAATAAAAAATCCAGGGTGGAACTCCGCCCTATTCTAACTCTGTAAAGAAAACATGTGTATACTTACCTATTCAGAAGCCTTTCTGGTCCCACGATCAGCTGGCAGCAATGACTTCTGTGTAGAGGAGGGTAAGCCTTGAATGGATGCTTCAAAGTAAGCCTATGGGTGACGTATTCTACCAGGCATTTGCTAGAATAGGCTTAAAATGGGGGTGGGAGTATGTTTAGCCTCAGAATTTCCCGAACTCCCACTGTCATCAACTATCACCTCACAAGCCATCAAAGAATGCCCATAGACTTTGCAACTGCAACCCAGCAGGCAAGAGGAGTTCTTGAGCCACTGAGGTTCCAAACTGTCTATGATTGTTGGTCATTTTCTTAGGTCAGAGAAAATATGTTTTTAGCTATCATACGGACCAAACTATTAGGCATGGGAAGATGAGCTAATAGTATGCATTATGAGCTGAATGTAGATGCAGAATGATATGTCCTCCTGGCCTTATGGAACACACAGTGGACTGACTAAACAGTTTTGTGGACCTTGCTGACGGCAGCTACAGTTGTGCTCAAAAGTTTTCATACCCTTAAAGAATTGGTAATATACAATATGTACCATTTTTAAAGAAAACATGAGTGAGCAGGCAAAGCACATTTCTTATGTTTTTTTATGGGATTCATATTCAACTGTAGGTCATAAAACAATGGCAAAATCATAAAACATTGGCAACAAGTAAACAAATGAAATAACACCCCCTGTTCAATCGTACGCATATCCTTAGTTCTTAATACTGTATATTGCCCCCTTTAGCTTCAATGATTACTGTATATTTTGGGTTTTTTTTCGCAAATATTTTATTTTATCAAAGACTAACTAGCCAGTACAGATAAATACAACAGTGAAGAAGTATTAACAGGCAGCTATAACAAATATTTAACAGATATTGAACAAAAACATATCTGCAGCGTCCAAAGTACAAAAAGGCTGCAAACAAGTAGTCAGAACGAAGGCGCGGGCCTCCAAGGCATAACAGTATAATAAACAAGAAGGAATAATTGCTGCAGTGGTCGTAATGTTCGCCATGTCTTCTTAATTTTCTCTGTTTTTGTAGTGAAGACAGGGTACAAGGGAATAGAGAGGAAACAGAGGTGAAGGAGTCAAGGTAGAAATGAGAAGATAGGGAGAGGAAGGAGGGGGAGAGGGAAAAAGAAAAAAAAGAAAAACACCCCTCGGGTGGGGGGGTTGAAGGTGTGCGTGGGCCTATGTCGCGTACAATGATTATACTTTTTTAATAGTTGTCTATGGGGCTTCAAATTCTTGCAGGTGGTATAGCTACCCATTTGTCTTGGCAAAGTGCCTCCAGGTCATGCAAAGTCTTTAATTATCTTGCATGAACCGCACATTTGAGATCTCCCCAGATTGGCTCAATGATCATAAGGTCAGGAGACTGTGATGACCACTCCAGAACCTTTATCCTTTTCTGCTGTAACCACTGAAGAGTCATTAACGTGCTTGAAAGTTCAAGAGCGTCCCATGCGCAGCCTTTTCGAACAAAATAATGCAAATTGTCTGCCAGTATTTTTTTATAGCAGGCTGCATTCATCTTGCCATCAATTTTCACAAGATTCCCCTTGCCTTAAGAGCTCACACACCCCCAAAGCATCAGTGAGCCACCACAATGCTTCACAGTGGGGATGGTATTCTTGTCACTATAGGCCTTGTTGACCACTCTCCAAACATTGCACTTATGGTTGTAAAGATCTATTTTGGTCTTGCCAATCCAGGTTACAGTGTGCAAGAAGCTGTGGGGCGTGTCAAGGTGTTGTCGGGCATATTGTAACTGGCTATTTTGAGGCATTGGTGTAGTAAAAGCTTCTTTCTGGCAACTCGACCATGCAGCTCCTTTTTCTTTAAGTATTGACATTTTGTGCTCTTTGAAACAACCATGCCATCTTTTTCCAGAGCATCCTGTATTTCTCCTGAGTTTACTTGTGTTTTTTTCTTTGTATCCCGAACAATTCTTCTGACAGTTGTGGCTGCAATCTTTCTTGGTCTAGCTGACCTTGGCTTGGTATCAAGAGTTCCCTGAATATTTCACTTCTTAAGAAGTGATTGAACAGTACTGGCTGGCATATTCAAGGCTTGAATACCTTTTTTTTATCCTTTTCCATCTTTATAAACTTCCATTACCTTGTTGCGCAGGTGTTTTGACAGTTCTTTTCTGCTCCCCGTGGCTCAGTATATAGCCTGCTCAGTGCATCCAAGTGAGAGCTAACAAACTCATTGACCATTTATACACAGACACTAATTGCAATTTTAAAAAGCCACAAATGTGGGAAATTAACCTTTGATTGCCATTTTAACCTGTGTGTGTGTCACCTCGTGTGTCTGTACCAAGGCCAAACATTCCAGGGTATGTACCGTATATACTCGAGTATAAGTCGACCCGAATATAAGCCGAGGCCCCTAATTTTACCACAAAAAAGTGGGAAAACTTATTGACTCGAGTATAAGCCTAGGGTGGGAAATACAGCAGCTACTGGTAAATTTTAAAAATAAAAATAGATACCAATAAAATTACACTGAAGCATCAGTAGGTTAAATGTTTACAGCACATCACAAAGCACATTACAGCACATCACACAGCACATCACACAGCACATTACAGCACATCACACAGCACATTACAGCACATCACACTACACAGCACATTACAGCATATCACACTACACAGCACATTACAGCATATCACACTACACAGCACATCATACAGCACATTACAGCACATTACAAAGTACATTACACAGTACATTAGGCCTTCACCTCCATACGCCCCTCCTCCCCCCCCCCCTCAACCCACATTAGGCCTTCATCTCCAAACTTCCCCATGAAGAGATATTAAATGAGTAAAAATATATAAATTAAATTACCACATATAATATTAAAAGTACAAAAACCTTGAGATGCTGAAGTGCTCATGCTCTTCATGCAGGGGTTCGGGTTCCTTCAGTTCCTTCAATGTCTACTGCAGCCCGGGCAGCTCACTTCAGCAGCGCAGCCGCCAGCACTAGCTCCTCCCCCCGTGTGACGTGCAACGTACAGACCGGCCAAGCTCATCCACTGACTCAATCTCCTCCGCTCTTCTGCCACAGAGGAGTCGAGCAGCGGGCATATAATTCCAAAACAGCGGCGGATGCGGGCGGGCGGGCAAACCTAACCATCAGAACCAGTTGTTTATTAAATACCCCACAGGCGTGAGTTAGCTTACCTCCAGTTTCCATTTGCATGTGTACATTTATCACCAGTACCCTCTGGTGGAAAATCCACACTTTAGCTCTGTTTTGCAGTTTGTTAACAACAGTTTTACATTGTGTTAAAGGCTAACTTCACCTTTTGCACCATATTACGTGTTACACTCATATTTAGAGTGTAACATGGTGCATATGGGACTCCCCTTCCATTCATTGGAGAGGTAGAAAAACATCATCTGTAAAAGTAGCGGTCTCTGGGCTACCTGTGTGGTTGGATAGCCATGGGGGATTACCTGTCAAACCTCACAGCTAGCCTTAGGAAGATGGGATAAAATACTACATGCACTTTGCCCCCTGGGGAACAGAACATGCTGATAAAAACTATGGTGAGAGAACTTCTTTATTTTTTTTTTAATTAATCCACAGCAGCATTAAACACAATTTTAATATCTGCATAGAGTTCTGCTTAATTATTTGATAATATGTATTGATTTTCTTTAATTTACCTATGTTTTTTTTTTTTTTTACGAAGATTCTTGACGTATCTCCAATACTTACAGGAATGATAGATCATGGGTATTGTAGTTGTAAAGTGGCTGGTATGACAGCTGCTGGTAAATGGAGAGGAAGTAATAAAGTCAACATGATTTTGTAGTTTTCTTCTTGTACAGGCAGTGAGATCAGCGCACGCAGCAGCGCTGCTTTGATCGTCACTGCTGCCAGGACCACATAGCAGGCGTCTGGTATAAGAAAAGCTGTTGGGGGAATGCACGCAGAGCCCCATAGCAGCTGCCTTGGTTGCTATGGTTTGGTTGCTACGGATTTGGTTCCACTGCTGCGCTGGTGAGATATGAGGCATTGAGACACAGGGTACTGAATTTGTGCTTTAAATGGACAAGGATACATCCAGGTGGACGATTAGAGAGAAATCAGACAGTTGTAATGGGCCACTATAAGAAAAGAAATCCCTCTGTACAGCATCCCCAGTACCGCCGGCACTAGTTTCTCACCCACAAATGAGGCTCCTTCACTGCTGAACAACAAAAATGTTACATGCAAGAAAGCAATAATAGCCATTTTTGTCAGCCTGTGTAGTCATGTTTCTCCCAGAGAGAATTAAGGCCTCTTATTACCCGAATAAAAAGCTTTCACAGTGAACTTGACATTCATAACAAGACCTTAAGGAGACGCATAGAGCTACAGGAGCAATGAAGAAGCTTACATGATCAGGATGCATTCACCTCTGCTTACTGTTTACTCATGCTGCATCTGATGGGCATGCTTAAAAAGGCAAAGCTAAATTACTTATGTTTCCAAAAAAAAAAAAAAGAACCTGCTACCTCTGAATGGGAAAATATATTTTTTGCACTTAAAGAGGATCTCCACTTGGTAATTAAAAAAAAAATGAAGTCAGTAGCTACAAATACTGTAGCTGCTAACTTTTAAAGGATAGGTTCACCTTTTAAAAAAAATAAAATATATGCACATTTGTTTTGCAGGTAAAAAAATGTGCATTTAATATTTTTTTTTCTATGGAGCCTACAGAGCATTGGGCCCACAATCAGCAAAATCGCTGGTGAAATCTCAGGCTCCTGCAAACTCTCAGCATAGCTGTCTGCCTGTACATCGTTACAGGCAGTTACCTGAGAGCAGGAAGGACAATGGACAATGAAAGCTTTTACCAGTGCCCTCGCAGCTCATTGAGAGCTACAAGCCGCAATGTGTGTCCACCTCATTCAAAGTTCCAGGGCTATCTTCCTTTGTATGTATTTAGAGATGGAGGTGTGTCATTGGCAGTATCAGAGCTTTTTAATTATTGTACTAAACCCAGGTGGACGACACCTACTTGCTCACTATGGTCTGACACTGTCTTGGCCTTATTTTCAATTAATACTCATTACTGATGTCAATGTATTTATTATTCATTCATTATGATTTTGGCTTAGTTTGTTCATCATGCATCTGCTTGAGCTTGCTTGACGATTGGAGCTCCCTCTGGTGGTGGTTAGGTATGCCCCGGGAGCTGCGATGTGTTATAAGGGGAGGTGTCTCATCCCCTGCTGTCCCCTCCTTTCCATGTGACGGCGGGGTCACCTACACATCGGCGCCATGCGTCTGACGCAGGACGTCTACGTCCAGTGACGTCATTGTCTCGGCTTTGCACTACGACATCACTCCATGGCCTGTGGATGTCGGTACTTTTGCGCCGTTTACCCCCACTAGGTGGTACATACCTGATCGGCATCTTCACGCTCTCTTGAGCCATTGGGCATGGAGTCAGGTGTGAAACCAACCACACCTCACCTGGGCTATATAAGGAAGTTTCAGTGCACAGGGAGCCCTTGTGGACTATTTGATACATAGGTAGGACACTCTACATGACTGGTCTTTCACTATATCTATGATGGGTACACACTCACCTTGGGACACCAAAACATATTTCACTATGCTTTCACATTTTAACACTTCTTTTACGCACTAGTCACTGATCCATTTCACCATTTTTCACTGGGATTTACTGTTTTATTTTCTTTCTTATTCTTTTGGTTTCTGGCTCTATATTTTTGGTGGCACCTCTTTTTCCTTTTGCCCCTACATTCATGTCTCTGCTGTACTATGTTTCTACTCTACAGATACCTCTTCAATTCTGCTATCATCACCATATGATGCAGTTTTATTTTATTTTATATTATTTTATTTTATTATATCATACACATGTACATACATTTGTTTCAGTCAGCCATCATGGACAATAAGGGACATCTTCCGACACATATACGAGACACTTATCCCCCACTTGTTCCCCATTGGGGTGTTTTTTGGTCTCACGCCTCCAGCTCCCGGACCATGCCCTCTTTGCCCCCACCGGGTGGCAGTACCTTTTGTTCTTCCCAGCCCAGCCGATTTGTGAGTATGGGTTCCTCACTAGGGTCCTTAATGAGTCTCTATATCTCATTGGTCACCATCATGCATACCCTTATATTGATATCATGTTGTATTTTTTAGACATATATATGCGCATCTACTCCTGAAGAAGTGAGCTGTGACTCACGAAACATGTAGAGTTTTAAAGATGCTTCTATATCATCATGTAACTTCAATTGCTATTCATAAACATGTATACTATCATGTACTCTATGATTGATCGATTTGGCATATGTATATGCATTTTATGATGATTTTTTCATTCTCGATAAAATTATCAATACATTTATTTTACATCCAATGGCCATTTGTATCCACCTCAACCAATTCCCAGGGCTATCTCCTTCCTTTTAATACAAGCCGCAATGGATGATGGTACTTGTAGGCATTCATTCAAAGGAAACTGTGAAAGAGTGATGCGGCCGTGTAGTCGGAGGCCCACCAAATGTGCTGTGTTCAAATTATGACACTGGGTGCAAGGAAACCTGCTATCACAGGAATAGGGGAGAGGCTGCAGATGCTGGAACATGGTACATGTTCCACCCTAATAACAGGTGTAACATGTAACATAGCCTATCTTTCAATAAGCAGGTACTCACCAGCTCAGGTATCCAGTGCTGTCTCATCATTCGGGCTGGTTTTTCACTGGCCTGAGGGTCCCCGGCGCTGCCATCTTGACCTGTAGGAAGCTGGCTGTGTAGTCCTTTTGGGGAGGGGGGGAGGGGTTGGTGCACCCTTCGTTGACATGATAGATACACCACTACTGAACTTCTGATAAGAGCCACTGCAGAAACTGAAGTGTGTTTAGCCAAAATCAAAATATGATCCTTTGTTGCAGTTTGTGACTGTGAATAGCAGAGATTAGCAAAGAAGATTCGATGTATGAGTTGCACTGAGATGTTTTTTTTTTTTTTTTTTTTTTTAGTAGGGCTCAATAACACTTTAAATAGAACACAAATATGAGAAACTACTGTTATGTCATTGGAGGTGATTTCATGGTTGAGAAATTCTTCCAAGGCAAGGTATAAGAAGCCATGCATGCTGGGGAAATTAAAAAATCTCTATGAACAGCAATTACTGAAGACTTCTTTCAATACTACGTGGATGTCATAACTGTTTTGTGGATTTTTGTTTAAGTTGACAATGTCAGCTCTTGGGTTACTTGTAGCCAAAATACAACTGCTTTAATAGTCACTGTTTCACTGCTCCCTGACTGCTGCCAGTATTCTATACTTCTTGGTGTGTAGATTACCTGCTTCCTCGCTGCACACTTTGGCTTCTCTGACCAGCTTGTAGGTCACAACAGGACGTAAAAGTCATCAGGAGGCACCACTGCTTGTAGTGTGGAAAACAGGTATTGATCCTTCCCAACTTTCTTACCCTTGCAAAGTGATCCCAGAATGGGGCTTTGAAGCCCCCTTCAGACCTACAGGGAGTGCAGAATTATTAGGCAAATGAGTATTTTTGAGGATTAATTTTATTATTGAACAACAACCATGTTCTCAATGAACCCAAAAAACTCATTAATATCAAAGCTGACTATTTTTGGAAGTCGTTTTTAGTTTGTTTTTAGTTTTAGCTATTTTAGGGGGATATCTGTGTGTGCAGGTGACTATTACTGTGCATAATTATTAGGCAACTTAACAAAAATCAAATATACAGTATACCCATTTCAATTATTTTTTTTACCAGTGAAACCAATATAACATCTCAACATTCACAAATATACATTTCTGACATTCAAAAACAAAACAAATCAAGGAACCAATATAGCCACCTTTCTTTGCAAGGACACTCAAAAGCCTGCCATCCATGGATTCTGTCAGTGTTTTGATCTGTTCACCATCAACATTGCGTGCAGCAGCAACCACAGCCTCCCAGACACTGTTCAGAGAGGTGTACTGTTTTCCCTCCTTGTAAATCTCACATTTGATGATGGACCACAGGTTCTCAATGGGGTTCAGATCAGGTGAACAAGGAGGCCATGTCATTAGCTTTTCTTCTTTTATACCCTTTCTTGCCAGCCACGCTGTGGAGTACTTGGACGCGTGTGATGGAGCATTGTCCTGCATGAAAATCATGGTTTTCTTGAAGGATGCAGACTTCTTCCTGTACCACTGCTTGAAGAAGGTGTCTTCCAGAAACTGGCAGTAGGACTGGGAGTTGAGCTTGACTCCATCCTCAACCCGAAAAGGCCCCACAAGCTCATCTTTGATGATACCAGCCCAAACCAGTACTCCACCTCCACCTTGCTGGCGTCTGAGTCGGACTGGAGCTCTCTGCCCTTTACCAATCCAGCCACGGGCCCATCCATCTTGCCCATCAAGACTCACTCTCATTTCATCAGTCCATAAAACCTTTGAAAAATCAGTCTTGAGATATTTCTTGGCCCAGTCTTGAAGTTTCAGCTTGTGTGGCTTGTTCAGTGGTGGTTGTCTTTCAGCCTTTCTTACCTTGGCCATGTCTCTGAGTATTGCACACACCTTGTGCTTTTGGGCAGTGATGTTGCAGCTCTGAAATATGGCCAAACTGGTGGCAAGTGGCATCTTGGCAGCTGCACGCTTGACTTTTCTCAGTTCATGGGCTGTTATTTTGCGCCTTGGTTTTTCCACACGCTTCTTGCGACCCTGTTGACTATTTTGAATGAAATGCTTGATTGTTCGATGATCACGCTTCAGAAGCTTTGCAATTTTAAGAGTGCTGCATTCCTCTGCAAGATATCTCACTATTTTTGACTTTTCTGAGCCTGTCAAGTCCTTCTTTTGACCCATTTTGCCCAAGGAAAGGAAGTTGCCTAATAATTATGCACACCTGATATAGGGTGTTGATGTCATTAGACCACACCCCTTCTCATTACAGAGATGCACATCACCTAATATGCTTAATTGGTAGTAGGCTTTCGAGCCTATACAGCTTGGAGTAAGACAACATGCATAAAGAGGATGATGTGGTCAAAATACTAATTTGCCTAATAATTCTGCACTCCCTGTATTGGTTGCTTGCCATCCATTTCTTGGCTTTAATAAGGAAGGCAATTACTGTTATGACAAATGCTATTGTTTTTTATGTTTTGCCCTGGGCACCAATGCAATGTGTTTTTGACTGTCAATCTGATTTACTGTCAATCTAATAAAATATATTTATTCGTTTTCAAAGGGGTATAACAAAACTGCCCATGCAAGAGATGCATGGTAACAGTAGCATTATATGCCAGAAACAAGCAGGAAAGCCAAAGAGGGCAGCCCAAAATGCAGTAGAAGTCTAGACTGGATGCTAATTTTGGCAAGGGATGGGTGTTTCTCTAAGAAGATATCAGGAGATGACTTTAAAGTATAACATAAGGCGACCTTTTTCTTTATATTTTTCAATAGAGTGGACAGGGATTCGAACACCCGTCACATTTTTATTGTTGTCTGTGCCCCTGTTACTGAGATTCACCCTCTCTATTTGTCATGTTTACCACTATGAAAGTGAAAGTAAAATAAAATCCCAAATTATGGGTTGTCCCCAGAACAGTAATAGAGGGAAAATCTTCCAGTGGAAGTACTAGTTCTGCTGACTCTGGTGAATTTCCTTGTACTTCCTGTTTTGGCTATAGGACAGGAAGTTAAGGGAAATCTCCCCAGTTAGACACATATGGCAAATATAAACTGTCAGGGTTTATAACCCTCCCTTACTCTATCAAAAATGTAAAAAAAAAAGTTTTGCCTTTAGTTGTACTTTTGGAAATCTGCACTGGGAGTCGGCGAGAATGCTTGAGAGTTTTTAGTTAGCAAGTAATGCATACATCCATGTACATCTTAACACTTGCTATGTCATTTATGGTTCTCTTCCATGCTTTAGCAATAGTTTGTCTGCTGAGTGGCTGAAACACCCCAAATTGGTTGGAATAGATATTTAGAACAAGTTGTGGAAAAGGGCCAAAAATTCTTGACCAAAGGGAGATCTGTTTTGGGCAAGTCCACCAAATATGAAGGCCAAGACACAGAGAAAGGGATGTACACTGCTCAGGCAGTTGGAGCTTCACAGCCAGCTATGGGGGCAGGACCTTGGATCGCCACCGCAAACAAAATACAAGAGAAATGGCCGCACACCAAACGATGGCTCAAGATGAAAGGCTTTATTTAACAAGGATGCAAGGTACAGCAAAATGTTGGTAGTGAACAAGCACGCTGTGAATCGTGTGAAACATGTCTACCATCCATATTGCTGTACCTTACATCCTTGTTAAATAAAGCCTTTCATCGTGAGCCATCGTTTGGTGTGCGACCATTTCTCTTGCACCAAATATGAAGGACTTCCCCTTTCTAGCTACAGCCACTGAAGCATCTGTCAATGTAGGACAGGAGGACCTTTGCTTTTCATGCTGGTAGTCCATTCCATCACAAGAGTACTTTGTAAACAGATTGAAGCATAGTTGTGTTGAAGAAGCATATCAGTGGACCAGGCCTTGCTCCTGTCCCCAAGTTGTATCAATTGCCTAAAGTGGAACTTCACTCTCCCAATCATCATGTTAAAAAAAAAAAAAGTTTAAAACAAGTAAATATACTTTCCTATCTATTTACTAATGCTAGCAGCATGAGTATTAAAAAGAATCAATTTCTTCAGTTACTTCCTGGTTTTTTGCCTAGGCAAAGGATGTCATACATCCCAGGAGTCTTTTGGTGGGGAGGAGGGGTTTTCATAGGTCAGCACACTCTCCTCCATGCATGCTTAAGCTAAGGGCAGGAAGTAAATGCTACATGAATTATTTGCCCTTACTCAAGATGACCACAGCTATAAATGCTAGGGGGTGTTTTTTTAAGTGATTTTTCATCAAAATAAAGCATGGAGACATGGATGGATTGGGGGTTTGGTTTGAATATTAAAAATTTATTTAGTTGTTTTTTTTTGTTTCTGGTGCTCAGATGCAGTGAAGATCCACTTTAGAGTAGAAGTCCACCCTAACACTAAAATCGCTACATCTACAGGCATCCACAATCTAAGACTAACCTATCTAGCCCTGTAAAGAAGAAACCAGTATACATACCTTTTTTGAAGCTAATCCAGTCTGGTCTTCAGCAGCAGAAGCTCTGCAGAGGACACAACCAACAACGGATGTGAAATCAATGGAAAGTGACATCATCCATAGAGTTACTGTGGGGGATTCTGTTGTTGGCTGCCTCCTCTGCACCCAGGTACACCCATCTACTTTCCAAACAAGTCTGGCCAGAGGTCATCTTTATAGAACTGCAGCGAAAAAAGCCATTCCTCTGACATGGAAACAAAGCTAAGTGACTCAACTATGAACAAGGTGGAGGTTTCTTGCAAATTTGGGGTTGCATTTCTGCAAATGAAGTTGAAGATTTGGTTAGGACCAATGATCTCCTCAATGCTGAGAATAACAGGCAGATACTTATCCATCATGCTATACCACCAGACATGTGACTGGCCCAAAATGTATTCTGTAGTAGGACAATGACTCCAAACATACAGCCAATATTATTAAGTATTATTTTCAGTGTAAAGAAGAACAAGGAGTCCTGCAACTGATGGTTTGTGACCCACAGAGCCCTAATCTCAACATCATTGAGTGTGTCTGGGATTACATGAAAAGACAGAAGGATTCGAGGCAGCCTACATCCACAGAAGATCTGTGGTTAGTTCTCTGAGTTGTTTAGAACAACCTACTTTTCGAGTTCCATCAAAAAGTGTGCAAGTGTACCTAGAATAATTGATGCTGTTTTGAAGCAAAGGGTGGTCACCCCAAATATTGGTTTGATTGGAATATCTCTTATGCTCATTTACTTTGCACTTTAGTAATTGAAAAAAATAAACTACTAACACTTCTATTTCTGAAAGCATTCTTAATGTAGAGCATTTTTTCATACCTGCGTAAAATATTTGCACAGTAGTGTATGTATACTTTATACATACATTTTGTAAGTGTTTGTATATGTTTATTAAAATTATCACATTTGTAATGAGTTAGTTGTGTAAAAACAGGCACACGTCTGTCAGTTATTTTATAAGGCTGAGCAGAATGAGCTGTCAAAATATCTATTAACATCTGGCATTTTGGTCTGCTCCACTGCTGCTGCATCAGTTATCAAACACATATTGTATATGTAGCTCTCCTCCATGTCTTTAGCCTGTTCAATTGCCTAAGATGCTGTAGACCAGTGTTGGCAAACCTTGGCACCCCAGATGTTTTGGAACTACATTTTCCATGAGGCTCATGCACTCTGCAGTGTAGATGAGCATCATGGGAAATATAGTTCCAAAACATCTGGGGTGCCAAGGTTCGCCATCACTGCTGTAGACCCTTAAAGCCCAACAACAGTCAAACCTCATTTTTTTAGTTTGCAATAGCATTGGAAAGAGTGAATACTCCTGTCAAATTCTCATTGCTGTCCAAGATCCCTTTGAGAGGTTATATCTTAATTTCCCTCTGACAGCCTGTGACAGCAGGGCTAGAAATCAGGGGATAGTTGTCACTTGGGACAGGAATATATGGAATATATGGACAGGATCCTTTCCCCAGTCTGTCCGAAACAAAACATCTAGGGCTAAGTTTTAATATTTCTTTTAGAATTTAGAAACTTGGTGTAACATCACATTGTTTCCTGTTCCTTACCTTTATTCCTGCTCCCTACACTGCCTTGACCGGCTCCTACAATAAATGCACAGCGCCCATTCTATTCATTACTTTAGCTGCTCCATACTTATGGGGGCTCCTGAGCAGACTAATAGTCATAGTAATGAATGGGGCGAGTGGCGTACATGTGCAGTAGGAACTGGCCGCGACTGTGAGGTTTCATTGAAGGCTATGCCACACTGGGCAGGGCCGTTCAGTGAAGATCTCCGGAATAGGGATCAGTATTTTTCAGACGGGGTGAGGGTAAACGTTAAAGGACAACTTCTTCAAAAAGCTTTATCTCAGCCTATTTATTTTAAGGTTTTGAATAAAATAGGGAGACTTTAGGTTTTCATTTGTTAGTCTCTCCACTGTGGATCATATATCCTATGGCTCGAGTAGGTGTTGTGGATTGATGAGTAATCCACTAATAACTTAGAATAAAAAGGAGGGTATTGGGACTTTAAAGGAGGCACGTGAAAAATTCTAGAAAATGAATCAAAATGTCCTGATTATTAACCATATGCACAAGTCATAGCACATACAATTCGTACATACATAAAAGTAAAAATGATTGATCATTTAATTTATATACACACCCATGCCATATTCAAATTCATCTATATACATGGATAGCATCATGACACTTACACAGTATATGATGTTGTGAGCCAGTATTGCACCTTTGTGGTAGGATCATTAAAAAACAAAATTACATAGTATAAAGGTACATTATACATTGGAAACATATATGCATCTAAAAAGAGCTTGATGCGTTTCATAGAAAAATTCCACTTTCTCAGGAACATTAATTAAGTATGATCTTAATTAATAGACCCATATGATAGGGAAATTTAAAATCAGGAGGGAAGGAGATATCCAACCCTCAGGTACTTACATATTGGCTCACAGTTCAAACTCATGGTACTGTAAACTGGGGGCCGCCCAGAATGTATATCCTGGGAGCTGTGGTGGTATGGACCCACGGAAAAAGCCGGGCACACATACACAGGTCCCCATAAGGACGAGAGTGTCCATGTAACAGTCACTAGTGATACATAGAATTGATTCCAGAAATGTCTATAAAATGTATACATTGTGTATAACTATTGTGTGATAAATAGTGCTAATACTATATATGAATCAGTAATTATTAATGACTCTGGACATATGAAAAGAGGTTTAAGTAAAGAGACATATAAGTTGGACCGTGACCACTGTATAGAGAAAAAGTCAAAAATAGTGGTTGGAGTGTTACATGGAACCTATAGTGCAATAGCCCAAGGAGAAACAAAAAGTAAACGATAAACAGAAAAGAAATGACTGTTGAAAGAAAACATAGTGAATAAATCTACCAGGGTGGTTACCTGGTGTTCCCACAAGAGATTGTGGTCCAATGATGGTGTTCAGTGGGCCCAAGAATAGCAACCAGCAGGACTATCAAGTACAAAAGAGGATGTTATATAGGGACCCGGCACCACCAAGGGCCCTCCTTACCCATCATGCCAGCGTAACGCTGGGGGAGCACCCTAATTTTCACTTAGGGGTGTACTCCCTTTTGTTGCCAGCGGTTTAGACATTAATGGCTGTGTGTTGAGTTATTTTGAGGGGACACCAAATTTACACTGTTATACAAGCTGTACAACCACTACTTTACATTGTAGCAAAGTGTCATTTCTTCAGTGTTGTCACATAAAAAGATATAATAAAATATTTCCAAAAATGTGAGGGGTGTACTCAATTTGTGAGATACTATGTCATGATTCTTTTTATGTACTATATATAGATATATTTGAATATGGCATGGGTGTGTATATAAATGAAATGATCAATCATTTTTACTTTTTATTTATGTATGTACTAATTGCATTTGCTATGACTTGTGCATATGCTTAATAAATACGACATATTGAATAATTTTCAAGCATTTTTCATGTGCCTCATTTTAAGTCCCAACACTAGGGGTGTTGAAAATAATCGGCGTATCGATGCATCACGATGCAGCCTTTTCCGATTCGGTTACGATGCGGGAACCCAGAATAATCGATTCCTGGCTCCTCCCCCTCCCTCCCTCCACAGAAGTGTCATTGCTGGATTAATATGCACCGGTGCCCTGGCTGCACTCGGCGCTATTCCCCTCTCATTGGATGGTATGTAGCCTCAGGAGGCGGGCGCTGCAGCACACCAGCATGCCGCCCCCACCACGCTCTCCCCCTTCCTCAGGATTTGTAGCTGTCACCTCCCCCATGGGCGGGTGTAGTGCTGCTCAGCGCCGACACAGACATGGCTGCAGCTATCATCACATCCCTTGGATGAAACAGTCTGCTTCAGGAAATGAGCTGCGAGGGGAGGAGGAGGGGTGCTAGGAGTGCTCGGAAGATGAGAGACCAGTCTGTCATGCTTCATGTAAATGAGGGGTGAGTGCATAGAAGTGGCACATCCCCCACCTCTGCTGTACCTCCAGTCTGTGTACTACTGTGCCTATCACATTGGGGCTTTTTCCTGTCTAGTTCTACCTGAGATTTCCCTATAAAATTTCCCACCTGGAAACATCCACTTATCTACAAGTAGTATACTTGTAGATAGAATGCCTTCCTTTTTTTTCTTTCATTGATGTTGACCTGTATTCTATCTAAGTTGCTACCAAAAGACTCACCAATGATTTGTTAAAGTGATACTAAAGGGTATTATTATTTTTTTCTATAAAATAAAAAAGCTATCATACTTACCTGCTGGCCGTCTCTTGTACCATGTCTGTAGTCTCTTACCGTCTCCTGTAGTATGTCTGCAATCTCTGACTGTCTCCTGTGCTATGTCTGCAGTCTCTGACCGTCTCCTGTAGTATGTCTGCAATCTCTGACTGTCTCCTGTAGTATGTCTGCAATCTCTGACTGTCTCCTGTAGTATGTCTGCAATCTCTGACCATCTCCTGTAGTATGTCTGCAATCTCTGACTGTCTCCTGTAGTATGTCTGCAATCTCTGACCGTCTCCTGTAGTATGTCTGCAATCTCTGACTGTCTCCTGTAGTATGTCTGCAATCTCTGACTGTCTCCTGTAGTATGTCTGCAATCTCTGACTGTCTCCTGTAGTATGTCTGCAATCTTTGACTGTCTCCTGTAGTATGTCTGCAATCTCTGACTGTCTCCTGTAGTATGTCTGCAATCTCTGACCGTCTCCTGTAGTATGTCTGCAATCTCTCACCATCTCCTGTAGTATGTCCACAGTCTCTGACCGTCTCCTGTACTATGTCTGCAGTCTCTGACATTCTCATGTAGTGTATCTGCAATCTTTGACATTCTCCTGTAGTGTATCTGCAGTCTCTGAACCTCTCCTGTGGTGTGTCTGCGGTCTCTGACCCTCTCCTGTGGTGTGTCTGCGGTCTCTGACCCTCTCCTGTGGTGTGTCTGCGGTCTCTGGCCCTCTCCTGTAGTGTGACAAAAGTGTCCTTTAAAAGCAAATGAAAATAAAAATGATTCTTTAATTTATGACTGCTTGATTGTTTTTTTTTTTTTTTTGATAAAGTTTTGAAAACCATTGGGCAGTGGGCTGGGCATGGGCATTGGGCAGTAATCGTGTTGCATCACGGAATCAAATCGAATCGAATCTTTGCCTTGATAATCGTAATCGAATCGTGAGGTGAGTGAAGATGCGCAGCCTTACCCAACACCCTCCCTTTATTCTAAGAATCAGGGATGGAGGTACCTATCTAGGTGCTTCATTTTAAAGTCCCAAACACCCCCCTTTTCCAGTTTATATACTTTACTTAGGTTTAAACCCAAAGTGGAAGATGTCTCCTTTGCTAAAGAATTGTGTATCATAAACAATTGGCATGCTTTTTCTTTCAGGAAATATTGTTTTTCCTTAGCTCAGTGAGGGTGGTGAAATTTACTTTGCACATGATTGGATGACAGAATTTATCAGAGTTTCCGTTGCATTCTCCAAGCTAAGGGAAACTTCCCTGGCAATATAAAACAGCCTATTTGCCTTTAGTAAATCAAACCCAGAGTCTTCACTGGAAGCTGTAAACATAAACAAAAAAAAAGGGCGCACCAGCCTAGCGCATTATCCTCTGTAGGCTTTTATTAATAAATATTTTAAAAGTATCTACTCACAAACAAGTGATGTAAACCAGCATATTAAATGCGTCAGACAACGCCCATAGTGTTGGAGTCCACTGTCTAAGTCCAGGAGACCAGCTGACGCATTTCGAGGCGGTGCCTCTTCCTCAGAGCCTCTTCACTGGAAGCACATGTGACAACACAGGGAAGCAAGTAGGATACAGTGACAGAGCGTTGTCACCCCTAACAAGAAGTGCCTGCACAGGGAACATTATGGCAGGATGGCCAAGTTTCATTTTAACTGAAGCTGCAGATTTTAAAAAAGCCTGAAAATTACTTTTATTTTTTATTTTATTTATTACAGGTACTTCTACAACAGAGGGCCATCAATTTGTGCAGTGATTTACATATGTATTACATATTTCACATCTGTCCCTGCCCTCAAGGAGCTTACAATATAAGGTCCCTAACTCCCATTCATACATACACATACTAGGACGAATTTAGAAAGGTGCTAATTAATCTACCAGCATGTCTTTGGAGTGTGGGAGGAACCCGGAGTACCCGAACAAATCCCTCAAAGGGAGAACATGTAAACTCCAGGCAGATAGTGCTGTGGCTGAGATTCAAATCGACGACCCTAGTGCTGCTAGGAGGAAGTGCTAGCCACTGTGCTGCCCATATTTGAAATGGATATAGTAAAAATTATACAAGATTTTTACTGATTTACAGCTACTTTCATTTTTTCCACTTTGGCATACTTTAAACTAATGACCACCATATTTATTTCTATTTTCTATCGTTCTATATTATTTGTATGGCTTGCACACCAAACCCTGAAATTGTGTGGAGAAGGTTTCATTATTCAGGTATCGTCATGCACAGTGTATGAATCCCTCAGTCCTATCTTCCTTACACAGGAAACCAGCAAAATGAGGAATTATTTATCAATTTCTCTTCGTGGCAGCCATTTACTCAGGGATGGGTAAACAGTAATTATATGTTTCAGGTTTAAGACAATATTTAGGCCAGAATGAATAATGTATTGATTTCTGATGTTTTCCTACCTCATCATTTACCGGCGCGCAAACAAAAAAGTAAAAGAAAATATTCATGCTTATATTTATTCTTGGTGTTGCTGTGTGATTATGTGCCTACTGCAGTGTTAAAGGCTCAGTGTACCCAAAATTGATATTTTAATTATGGATGGACACTGGGCTTAATCACTCAGTGCCTTTTATGGTTTTGGCCCTCCAGCCATTGATGTCTTCATGATTTCCTGGCTCTGTCCTCTTACTATGTAGTTACTCCCTCTCTCTCTATTCTGTGTAATGTAAATGTAAGATTCAGCTGCCCCGAGAACTCATCAGAGCAGGTGCTAGGAGTTAAGGAAAACCTGTATTGAGAGAAATCTGTAGGCGGTCTTCTTTTTGAAAATGCCAGTTGTCTGAATGTTGGCTTCACTACTTTCTAAGATCCAGCATGCATGTAGACTAGTAAAGTCAAAGTGAAGTCAGAAATCCTGCAAACTTAATTTGGGGCATAAATAAGAAAACCCTGAATTGGATGAGCATAACAGCCAAAGAACTGCTATTTTTAGGAGACATTAGAAATAGTAGCCTCCGAACTTCCTCATTTTAGGTTTTCACTTATGTTCTACAACTGTCCTTTTGGACAGTTCACCCCCTTTTAAGCATTTGTAAAGTGTTTTGGGGTTTTCTTTTTTGGTAGCAAGTACCTTCTCTACAACATACTTCAATTTCCATGAGACTAGGTAGTATGAACTTTGGGTTATACCTCATTTAGAGGATGCAATCTAAGGCAAAAACCTCACCTTGCAACAGCCCAGAAATAACTGCACCTTACCTCTGTATCCATTATTGCATTTCATACCACCTGAACAGTGATGCTAATTCTTTCATCAGTTGGGGGAACCAAAATAGGTTGAAAATCTTATGCCATTTCAAGAGGGTAATTCAAACCTTTCCTTAAAACAAGGTGGCAGTTACAATTTTCATCATGATGGTCTTAAAGTGTAAGTAAAGGCACAACTGTTTTGGATAGAGCAGAGCGGGGTTAGAGCACCTGTTAATTTTTATCGCTGTCTGTGCCCCCATTAGGGATATTCACCCTCTCTTTTTGTCCTGTGTACTTTTGTCACTGAAAGTGAAACGTAAAAGAAAGTCCCACATTTTGGGTTGACATCAGAACGGTAGTAGAGGGGGAATCTTTTTCTGGTGATACTTGTGACACCCCAGGTTTCCTTGACATTCCCTTCATTTTCTCTCACTTCCTCATTTGGGGACAGAACAGAAGGTAAAGGAAAAACTTCCCCTATGGAAAAAATATGGCAAAAAAAAAAACTGGAGTGGGTTATAACCCTCCTTCACTCTATCAAAAATGAGGCAAAAACAAAGTTTTGTCTTTAGTTGCACTTTAAGCTGGCCATACACTGTTTGAATTTTGGCCACTTCCTGATGAACAAACAGGAAGTTGCTTAAGCAGTGGCCATGTCAGCCCTCTCCCCCCTGACATTCTTTGATTGCTTGGCATGAGGATTCATCCATCTGTGCTGGATGGAGCGTGGATGGTGAAACCTGTCAGACTTTTTTTTAATTATAAGGCTTTCATTTTAAAGTGTAACTCCTAGGGATGCACCGAAATTTCAGCCACCGAAATTATCGGCCGAAAATGGGCCTATCCCATTTCGGCCGATAATGGGTTAAAAATGCCGAAATTAATGGCCGCCGTGAGAAAGGAGGAGGGCGCAGCGCAGGTTTAAAAAGTCCCGCCTCTGGCCGGCCACCTGCCTCTCAATGATGTCCCTACTACTATGATCTGTGTATGAATGAAGTGACACACCGGGCGGGAGGGCGGGCAAGCGGCCTCTAATAGCTGTAACAATGTGAGTTTCACTTCACTTCCCTGTCAGCGGCACGATGAGCATGAATGAGCTGACACACCGGGCGGGAGGGCGGGGGGGAGCGGCCGCTAATAACTGTAACTATGTGAGCGCTTCACTTCCCTGTCATGCGGGTATCTCCTCTGACAGGGAAGTGAAGAGCTCACATAGTTACAGTTATTAGCGGCCGCTCCCCCCGCCCTCCCGCCCGGTGTGTCAGTTCATTCATGCTCATCGTGCCGCTGACAGTGAAGTGAAGCTCACATAGTTACAGCTACCGTATTAGCGGCCGCTCGCCCGCCCTCCCGCCCGGTATGTCACTTCATTCATGCACAGATCGTAGTAGTAGTGACATCTTTGGGAGGCGGGCGGCCGGCCAGAGGCGGGACTTTTGAATGAAGGACACCGGAGGAGCACTCAGAGGAGTGAGAGTAAGGAGATTGAATCGTTGGGATGGGGAGGGACGCTGAGGCAGAGGGGGGGAGGGTGTACTGCTGAGGGGGACGCTGAGGCAGTGAGGGGGGGGGAGCTGAGGCAGCTTACCAATGGTTTTAGTATTATGCAGCATGAGGGGGTTAATGTATTGTCACTGCTGGTCACTGATGCATTAGTGCCCGACCAGTGGCAGTTAATTAACCCCTTTATGCTGCATTAGTGCAACCAGTGTTAATTAACACTGATACTGGTTGCACTAATGCAGCACAAGGGGGTTAATTAACTGCCACTGGTTGGTCACTAATAGATGAGTGACCAGCAGTGGCAATACATTAACCCCCTCATGCTGCATAATAGAAATACCATTGGTAATTAAATTAACCTCTTGCCAACCCATCACAGTACATATACTGTGACAGGGTGGCAGCGACAGGTGTACATCGCTGCATGTTTTTTGGTGTATGCCCCTCTTCTATCTATTTTAAAATTATTTGGGGGAAAAAGTCATTTTCGGTTTTCGGCCAAGGGCATCCTGCATTTTTGGTTTCGGCCCAAAATTTTCATTTCTGTGCATCCCTAATAACTTCACATGTTTGGAAGTGAGTCTAATGGAAGTGGTTTCTTAATTATCAATCAGCTGCGGCACCTGCAAAACTCTGATGAAAATTGCAGGACCTGTATCCCTTTAGCTGTGATTTCCCATTGGGAATATCTTACCAAAAATTACATTTTTGTTGCAGGGGATGCCTGAAATCTGACTTGTATCTTAGTGTAGACTTCTAGGATAATCAGTGAGCCAATCACACAAGCAGAAAATTATATATCTGGGGGGTGTTCTGTGTACAGAACACCTCCGGCTAGCCGTATTGGATTGCATTTCACGGAAAATTACAAAGCTGCAGATTGAAAAGGAAAGGTAATTTTTAATACCATTCAATTACAATATGATTTGTGTCGCAACTGTATATGCTATATTATTAATTTTTTTATTTGCTATTTTTTTTACATGAAAGTGGAAACATTTAGTCTATTATCAAATCTTGAGAAGAATGCATGCACTGATCATTTCTGCAGAACATTCAGTGTTTCCTATCTTTACAATGCTAGCTATGTATATAAAGCTTTTGAGAACCCAGCAAGTCACCCCATCACGTCCATGTAATTAATTTTTAAAGCTTTTGGTTAAAATCTAACCATTATTTCTTAAGGATACCTGGAATGTTGCTTTGTTCTTCCACAATTTCAGATGGTATAATTTACCTTGGATGTACAGTCCCTGAATGCCTGTGTTCCTCAGACTTTCTCATGTACTGGACTGGAGGCTGAGGTAACAAGAGGGCTTCCCTTGCGGCTAAGTGCAGAGTACCCCTGAAGGTTGTGACAGAGGGTGCTATGCCCAAAGATGCATGGGTTGCCTTAAGATAAAGCTGCCTGAGGATTCCAGATGTGAGGACATCCAAGAGCAAAAAAGTGATCACAGTAGATGATTCTATGGAGGTGCTGGCAGGTCTTGACAGGTACGTGAAGCAGAAAGCAGGGTCATAAGCCAGGCCAGGGGTCAAACACAGAAAGTCAGTCTGGAGCAGAGGCAGAAGCATGGTTGAGATCAAGCCGGGGTCAAATACAGGAAGTTAATCAGGAACAAGTCAAGAGCGGGTCCATGGAGAAAGCCAGGTTCAGAGCCAAAGGAGAAGCCAGAGCAGGTCAGGGGCAAGCCTGGTCGGTAACAGGTAATCAAGCATAAGCAGAAGCCCAAATCACAGGAGCACAGGATACAGGGCTAACAATAATCCAGCAATCTGTGAGAGCAACTGGTGTCCTTGTATAGGCCAGTGAATACTGTCAATTAGCTCGCTTGCTGTGTGATGGTTCGCCGTTGCATACGCAGGTTCCCCATTGCGTGTCGTTCGCTAATGCGCATGTGAGCTTTTAGCATGGCCATATTGGACATTGGGGTATTTGCCAGGTCTTCTTGGGATTCTTCTCTGACACTTAAGTTTATAGGTGGTCAGTTTTTGGATGGATTGGTGTTCTACTCTACCAAAAAAAAAGACAAAGACCGTTTCTTTTGAAATTGGTAATCTGCATTGCTTTTTTTCTGTGATTTGAAACTGCTACTTCTAAGAACATTATACAGCTATTGCCATCTTTTTTTCACCTTATCCTACCAAACATTATTTGAGTTGGTTTAATGTGGACAGAAAACAATTGCTAAATAAGTTTAAAGATACAAATAAATAACTGCAATCTAAATGTAGCTTGTATGCAGTATAGTAAAACAGGTAATTCATAAGTATTGGCCAGTTTTATTTTTAGCCCCTAAATTGTCCCACTAGAATGTTCCCTTATGAAGCCAGGTGTCTCTAATAGCTTGCACGTGTCCGATTGGCAAGCAGGTTAGGGCTGTGCCAAGCATAGAAAGGCTGAATGTGAGCTCTGTGATTACATATAGCAATTTGATCAGGAGTGCAGTGAGATATTTATACACAAAGGTAAGTTTATCCCCCTCAAAAAAAAGTCCTTAATTGTAGTATTTTGTTCTTGCATGTGGCAACTCACCAACACTTCATAGTTGAATAAATCTAGATCAGAAACTCAATAACCAGTTCCCACAATTCAGTGTTTTGTACTTTATAAGCTATATTGTCAGCCTATACAACAGGGATGTCCAACCCGCTGCCCAAGAAGGCTATGAATGCAGTCTATAATAAAATCCTAAACTTACCTAAAAATGTTGATTTTTTTTTTTTTCAATTTTTTGTGAAAATACGTATACACTTAGCGAACACATTAAGCAGAGGAAAAAATTAACAGTGTCTCTTCTTTTGGATTTTTAGAAGTTTTATCTTCTCAAATAAAAATATTGATGCATTAGTTTATCAAAGACAATGTCAAATATCGCACTAGTTTTTATGTTGCCCTCTTTTACTTTTATAATATTAAATATTACAAAAAAAAATAAAATTTTGTTACTCAGATAGGTAGATTATCTTTATCAGTGATCGTTAACTTGTGATCTGCCTGACTTTTTCTACTCATCAGCTATCCTTATTGTTAGTGTATTTTATATGTGACCCAAGACAACTTCACTTATTCCAATGTAGCCCATGAAGGTTAAATGTTTGGACACCCCTGCAAGGTAAAGGTGAAAAGAAACAAATGCATGATTTGTGAGGGTATCTAGTGCTATGCAGTATGGGCCTTTACTTTTATTTATTGATTCCAGAAGCTGTTCCTAGAAACAATAAACTGCACTACTTAAGAATTGAACTAGAAGCCTCCTTTAGTATAGCAATATTCTCAAGAAAAACATTAAAACTTCTGTTTGGAAAATAGGGGGGGCTGTTCTGTGATTTACAACTCTGACACTATTAAAGTGCATAGACGATCCATAAAGCTGAGAACTGTGTATAGCCTGAGGCTTCAGATAAAGCCAGCTGTGCTCAGGTAGGAAGTGCTACCATAGATAACAAGTGAGTTTTATGAGTATGTTTGGTAACACTTATCCTAACAACTTGTCCATCTCAGCAGGCCACTGTTTATCGTGAGAAATTGAATTGCCTAGGGCAGCACCAAAACACACCTACTGTTTACATGTATTGCTTTTTTTTTTTTTCCATTACCTTGGTACTGCTTGACCCAAGGTAAATATATCCAGAAATATATGAGGTGGGACGTAGGGCTTTTATTGAGAGGTCTCCTGACCTTTAGGTAACATGCAGCTATTTTCTATTTCTCTGCAGGCTCAACTAGAAAAATACAGGCTGGCCTAAAGCATACAGCAATTTTAAATGTTCAACTAGATTTTGATTGCAAAAAAGTCCAACAGCTTTTATTTAGGCAATTAAATCATCTTAATTGTTGATGATGGCTTGCCTTAAAATAAAACTTAAGTCAGAACTTTTTTTTTTTTTGGTTTGGATAGAGTGGAGAGGAGATTAGACCATCTGTCAGTTTTTATTGCTGTCTGTGACCCCATTAGGGATATTCACTCTATCTGCGCTTTTCCACTGCATAGAACCGAACGGTTCGGCTCGCTTTTGTGCTTTTTTACTGCTGGTACCGCATGGTATAGTGTAGGAACGGTTCGGTACGGTACGGCGGCGCTTTTCCACTGCATGGAACCGAACGGTACGGCTCTCAAAAACAGTACCTACTCGATTGTGGTTCCAACAGGTACCATACCCGGTACCATATCCCACAATCCTTTGCATGCAGTCGCTACTAGCCACTGATTGGTCAGAGAATCCCACCCACCCCGTTGTTATCCCACCCACTTAACTTTAGTACTACTTTAGTGGAAAAGCAAACCGTACCGTACCGAACCGTTCCAACACCGTACCATGCGGTACCAGCAGTGGAAAAGCAAACCAGGCCAAGCAGGGCCGAGTAGAGCCGAGCCGGTACTTGCAGTGGAAAAGTGCCATATTTGTCATGTTTACTGTTATCATCAAAAGTGAAAGTAAAAGAAAATCCCACATTTTGGGTTGACATCAGAACAGTAATAGAGTGGAGAGGAGATCTTCCAAAGGGAACACTAATTCTGGTGACACACGATGATTCTCTGTTTTCTGTCATGTCCTGTTTTGGCTATGGGGTAGTAAAGGGAATACTCCTTAATAGGACACAGATGGAAAAAAGAAAAAAAAACGGACAGGGGGTTATAACCCTCCCTTACTCTACCTAAAATTAAAAAAAAATGCCTCTAGTTACAGTTTAAATGTAAAAGTCAGTGTCAGCCCAACCACATTATTCCCTTTAATGATCCCAGAATGCACAATCTGCTCACAACTGCAGCACTAGATTTCACACTTACCCCTAACACGGGTGGCCAGGCACTAGAGCTAGCTTCTGTGTTCACCTATAGCAGCCCCCTTTCCCATGAGGCAAGCAGACCTACCAGTAGTCTGTTGCCCTCAGGACTTGTACACAATGCTATAGTGCCTGGCTACCACACCATGACAAATGCAACCTGAGCACAGCAAACAGGTACTTTCGGTTGGCAGACAGTGTTCAGTGGCAGTCCAGGTACAAGGCAGGCAAGGTTCAGAATAGTCAGGGTCAAATCTGTAGTCAAAAGGTAGGCAGACTTCCAAGCAAATTCGATATCTTATCCAAGGTCAACAAGGGAATTCTAACTAGCAGACAGGGAAGACAAACGGGGAGCTTGGAGCATGTGTTAAACACACTATCACAAGCATGGGACTGCAGGCTTGGCTGGCTTAAATCAGGTTTGGTCTCCACCCAGAGACTGGCCGCATCAATCACCTTGTAGGTGGACAGATGGCCAGGGAGAATGCATCACAGCCAAAACCAGGATGCTGGAATGAGACCAGCAGCTGTGATGGAGCAGAAGTGCTACACGCTACTGACACTATATAGGTGCATCTCAAAAAATGAGAATATCATCAAAAAGGTCATTTGTTTCAGAAATGTAATTTAAAATTTATATAGATGAGTTACACACAGAGTGATATATTTCAAGCATTTTTTTTTATTTTGATGATTAATGCTTACAACTAGTGACAAACCAAAATGCAGTATCTCAGAAAATTAGAATATTACACAAGACCAATAAAAAAAAAAGGATTTTCAATACAGAAATATTGGTTTACTGAAAAGTATGTCCATGTACAGTATAGTATGCATTATACCAATACTTGGCCGGGGGGCTCCTTTTGCATGAATTACTGCATCAATTTGGCATGGCATGAAGGCGATCAGCCTGTGGCACTGCTGAGGTGTTATAGAAGCCCAGGTTGCTTTGATAGTGGCCTTCATCAACTCGTCTGAATTGTTGGGTCTGGTGTCTCATCTTCCTCTTGACAATGCCCCATATATTCTCTATGGGGTTTAGGTCAGGCAAGTTTGCTGGCCAATCAAGCATAGTGATACCATGATCATTAAACCAGGTATTGGTACGTTTGGCAGTGTGGGCAGGTGCCAAGTCCTTCTGGAAAATGAAATCAGCACCTTCATAAAGCTGGTTAGCAAAGGGAAGCATGAAGAGCTTTAGCATTTCCTGGTAGAGAGCTGGTGAACCAACACCAGCAGATGAAATTGCTCCCCAAATCATTACTGACTGTGGAAACTTTACATTGAACCTCATGCAACTTGGAATCTGTGCATCTCCACTCTTCTTCCAGACTCTGGGACCTTGATTTCCAAATGAAATGCAAAATTTTACACAGTCCATGGTTTTATGTAATATTCTATTTTTCTGAGATATTGAATTTTGGGTTTTTACTAGCTGTAAGGCATAATCATCAAAATTTTAAAAAATAAATATATCACTCTGTGTGCAACACGTCTGTATAAAATATATGAATTTTATAAATTTCACTTTTTGAACTGAATTACTGAAATTAACTTTTTGATGGTATTCTAATTTTTTGAGATGCACCTGTAAATTAATGAACATATCCAAGATAAAAATAAAAGCCTCCTTTATTTCCAAGGTAAAAGTATAATAGAACACGCTTGGAAAGTCGGGCAAAGGGATTTTTTCGGTACCGTTCTAAGACATTAAAAACAACCTGTACAAAATCAATTAGATTTATTTCACATATACACAAAAACAGAAACAAAATTACAATATAAAATTAAAACAAAACATTCAAAGTGCATGAATGGGTCCCTCTATACAGTCCCTTAAACCTTTCTAGGAGGATGCTTATCCAAGGATACCTCCGAAAGTAGTGTAGGTATGGACAGTCAGACTCTCAACATGTTTTCTGGTTGCCTGCTTCTTCAGGAGAAAAGACAACGAAAGGGGACTAAACACTATATGTGACTATAAAAAACATAAGTACACATTAGAATGTTCAATTAGTGACACTTAACTTTCATATTCTGTAACTATTCCAAAGAAAATATAAAAGGATATTTACCTCAAAATCTGAGTCAACCCAGAGGGCAAACCAAAAGAGGCACCGAGGTCAATGTCTCCAGACGAGCATGGGAGCAGATCCACAAGGCCCCTGCAGATACTATAGGTTGGGCTTTAAGCCCATTTAGGATCTGACAGAATCACTAAAACTGACTTCCCAATATCCAAACCCTCAATATGTTGCAGCAATGTAGGGTCCTCCACTAGTAGTAAAGGAAGCTGAATCTTGGCGACTCTGCCACTGCAACTCAATTGTGCATCGGTAATTGCACATAATATCTAATGGCTTAGCCTTTAAATGCTAGTCTTAAGAGTATCGGGCAGAATATGCAGCATACCAATCATTACACTAAGAGCATGCTTACCTGGAGGTGGCCGCATTCTTCATAAATGCACAGCAGCACAACGCCGGCCTGCTTCTCAGCATGGCTGATTTCAGATAAGCGCTCAGGTCTCATGCAGCTCATGGCTTTTAATAGAAAGATAATTGGCTTTTGATTATTAATCAGTGAACCACTTCCCTCTGTGAGTTGTTATAAGGTGTTTAACTCTTTCTGGACACAATTTTTAAATTAAAAGAAGGGCCTATGAGCCTATAAGCTGCTAAATTAGGTTGTATCTGCTAATGGTGCTAAATAGGAATGAGTAGTGGCTTTGTATATATATATTTTTTTTCTTTATTCTGATCCGAACTAAAAAAAAACTCAAATGTTGGTTTATTAAGGTAAATGTGTTACAGAAAAATGTCTTGTATTTTCAAATGCAACCAGCAGAGAGTGCTTTTAGCTCACGTTCAAGCTGTATTCAGGAACTGCTTGGCACTTTGTTGCAAAAAGCCCATTGGTTGCAATGTTCAAAAGCTCCAGGTGAAGTTTACATGGACAAAAGTTACATAGACAAAAAAGGTCAGAGCAGTAAAGCTGGCCATGAATTTCAATCTATGTGTAGCCACTGTGGTTGGACATAAGTTGATCTGTTGATTTACTCCTGTTCAGCTGCTCATTGGTATATTCTTACCTGATCAGTGCAGCAGTCAATAGATTGCAGCGCTCATCTGTGTATTCTGATGGTGGGGGGAGTCTCCTTGCTGTCAGAATACAATGACACACTAGGGAGGATTCCTCCATCCACCACAAATGATGGGGGAATCGGGTCAGTTTTTTTTTTTTTGTTCAAAAGCACTGGTTGAATAAAAAAACTTTTAAGTCATAACACCTCCTTTATAGCCTTGTCTGGATTTTCAATTTCAGACAGCCTGTCTGAAAGGAAGTATCTACAGTTGTGCTGTCTCGTTTGAATACCTATAGTACTCTTTCCCTGAAAAGCCCATCTATATAGGATAGCAATGTCACGTATAGGGTGCCCTTGACCCCACTGGCTTCTGTGTATTCAATTGCGTAGTTTTTTTAATGATTAAAATAATAAATGATTGTTCCTCTGAGATATCATTCCATCCTCTATTAACATTAACAGAGGGCAGTGGGATCATGTTTATGAATCTGTAGATTGTTGTCACTGCATTGAGGCTGGAATAGGTTTGCTAAAAAAAAAAAAAAATGCTCAATACAGCAGATGCACAAAATTAAAATATAATTTAACAATTTTTAAATAGCAAGCATTTTGGTGCCTGGACACAGCGGCAGAAAAAATTTGGTAGTCTGCCCTTGTATTGCCGTAAACAGAACAAAGTATTTTGTTCTGTGATAAAAATATATACGTATATAGATGGCTGCATGAGCAATTTCTTTTTAATTTTTTTTTTTTTAAACTACAAAGGATACAAACAACTTTCATCTAAATTAGTCTACCTAGTTGTTATAACACAGACACCTGTTTTTGCCATGCTGAATGTTAACCAGTAATGTAATTTAGCAGCTGCTGAAACATATTTAGCTGTGTAAACTGGAACGGATGTAGGCTGCCTGTTGCTTGCTGGTTATTGTGGGATTCTAGCAGGCTGGCAGGGGTTGCTTAGAATTGTAATTCCACCCCATTTACTAGCAGGAGCCTGTGCAGGCACTAAGCTCCTCCCTCATTTTTAGTTGTTCTTGACACTATGTGCATTAACTGACAGAGTGACAAAGAAAATCATTTTTGCCTGTGGCCATCAAGTTATATAATTATTCTCTGTGAGGGCTGGAGGTGAAGATTTAATTCTGGTTGATGATTAGGATTTTTTGTTGTTTTTATAGTATGTTGATATTATGGTAATTATTATTTGGGGTAATGTTAGAGAAGGTGATGTAGTATTTGCATTTGGTAGTTTAATTTTCTGTTTTAATCTGTGTTGTTTATTCTATGTTCATAGGTGTGTGCAGCCCATTGAATTAGGGTGTGCACCCCAAAGCTCAAACACACGCCTTTCTTTGCAGCCTCAGCTGCACGGTACAGGGAATGGATGGGAAGTGCTCTGTGCTAAGCAGCTTCCTGTTCATTCACAAACGGAAGCATAGTAAACACAGTTTACCATGCTTCAGTTATGAATGGGCACAGTGAGCGAGTATGTTCACTGTGTTTATATAGAAAAGGAAGGGGCCGGTAAATTACATACTTACTAGCCCCCCCCCTGAAATATCCCCTGCCGTACCTGGGGAGTGAGGAGAGGAGGAAAGTGAGTAGCACTGCGGGGCGGGGTGTGGACAACAAGGGGGGAAAAGCTTGGGCAGTAGGGAGAATCGGCACTGCACATAGTGATTCGAGTGTGCCCGAGCACCCCTGGCACACCCCCTGCGCACGCCTATGTCTATGTTGTATTTTAGTTGTATGGAAGGTTTTATTTGTAGTGTAGTTTTAATTTGTTTTATTTGGTGCTAATGGCTGGTATTGGTAATTTTGTTGTGTTTTTGTATCTTGTTCTGTTCATTGTTGTGATCTCAAGTTGTCTTTGTTAAGTGTGTCTGTGTCACAACAATTTCTCAATTTACCTTTGGGATTAATAAAGTATTTCTGTATTCTGTAACTGACGCATGTTGTTGGTCCGTAACATCTCTAAAATTAATCCATCTCTAAAATGCGCCCCTTTTAACGAATGAAACCACCAAGCTAGTCATTCACTTTCTTGTTATCTCTAGCCTTGACTTTTGCAATTTCCTTCTCATAGGCCCACCTATCCATAGGCTATCCCCTCTTCAGTCTATCATGAATGCTGCTGCCAGACTCATCTACCTTACCAACCGCTCAGTGTCTGCTACCCCTCTCCGCCAATCCCTACAATGGCTTCCAATCGCCCAGCAAATTAAATTCAAAATACTAACAACATACAAAGCCACTTTACAAATCTGCCCCGAGCTACATAACCAACCTTGTCTCCAAACATAACCCAAACTAACCTCTCTGCTTCTCTCAAGGCCTCCTGCTCTCAAGCTCCCCTGTGTCTTCCTCTCATACTCAGCTCCAGGACTTCTCCAGAGCCTCTCCCATCCTCTGGAACTCTCTACCTCAATCTGTCCGGCTATCTCCTACTCTGGCTGCCTTTAGGCGATCCTTGAAAACGTATCTCTTCAGGGAAGCCTATCACGCCTCTAACTGATTTTTTATCACTTCCATCAGCTCATCCCCCACAGTTTTGTACCACTTGCCCCACCCTATTAAATTGCAAGCTCCTATGAGCAGGGCCCTCTTAAACCTCTTGTATTTTAATGTATTGTGATTTCTACTGTCTCCCTTTTTATATTGTAAAGAGCTGCATAAACTGTTGGCATTAAATAAATCTTGTATAAGAATAATAATTGGTCCAGTGGCAGTGCAGCTTCTTGCATCAGCTATATCGTGGCATATTAAAGGGGCCAGACTTCAACATTAGTGTAGTCCATAAAGGAAATTCAGGATTTTATATTATTTGTCTGCAGTAGTCTTGTTCTAATATTAGACTATTTTTTCTGTAGTAGATGTCCTGCTTTCAATGGAGTGCTGTTAGTTTTGAGTACTGCTTCTTTAGGCTGGCACCAATAGCTGCCTGAATACTCCAGCAGTGACTAAATCCAATAGGATATAGTCACTGTTCAGTGCTAGAATTTCCTTCCAGCTCCTTTGATTTTTAAAATTGAAGCTTGTTGTCTGGATGTTGCTGATAGGGCCACCTTTGGCATCAATTCAGCAGAAATCAGCCAAATTTCAAATCATGGCCAGCAAAACACAGTGTTCTGCTCACAAAGGGGTTGTTTTAGCATAACAAAGTCTGGCACTTTTTGTTTACAAGTTTAAATCTGTATTTTTTGCAAACATTATATATATATATATATATATATATATATACTGCTCAGAAAATTTAACTCTTTTTAATTAGAGTATAGCATCAGGTCAATTAAACCCCTGTGATATTGATCTGGTCAGTTAAGTAGCAGAGGGGGTTGTTAATCAGTTTCAGCTGCTTTAATGTTACTGAAATTAACAACAGGTGTGCTTGATGGGCAACAATGAGATGACCTCCAAAACAGGAATGGTTTAACAGGTGGAGGCCACTGATATTTTTTTCCTACTCGTCTTTTCTGACTAGTTTTGCTTTTGGCTAGGGTCAGTGTCCCTACCAGCAGCAAATTATATCACCTGTGATGTATTCCAGTTATCTTGCAAACCTGGCCTGTTAGTGGGTCCTGAGGACAGGAGTTAAGAACCACTGCTCTAGGAGAGCTGACCAGGGCCATAGAAGGTCCTTAACCCATCAGCAAGACTGGTATCTGTTTCTTTGTGCAAGGAGCAACAGGGTGAGCATTGCCTAAGCCCTACAAAATGACCTCCAGCAGGCCACTGGTGTGAATGTCTCTGACCCAACAATCAGAAACTGACTTCAGGAGGGTGTCCCGAGGGCCCGACGTTCTCTAGTGGGCTCTGTGCTCTCTGCCTGGCACCATGAAGTTAATTTGGCATTTGCCATTAAACACCAGAATTGGCAGGTCTGCCACTGGTGTCCTGTCCTTTTTATAGATGGGAGAAGGTCCACCCTTTAGCACATGTGACAGACGTAAAGAGGGTCTGGAGAAGCCGTGGAGAATGTTATGCTGCCTGTAACATCATTCAGCATGACCAGTTAGGTGGTGGGTCAGTGATGGTTTGGGGAGGCATATCCATGGAGGGACACACAGACCACTACAGGCTAGACAATGCTGCCCTGAATGCCATTTGGTATTGTGATAAAATCTTTGGATCCATTATCAGACCCTACGCTGGCTGGTGCAGTGGGTCCTGGGTTCCTCCTGATACACGACAATGCCTGGCCTCATGTGGCAAGAGAGTCAGTTCCTAGAGGATGAAGGAATTTATGCCATTGAATGGCTCCAACACTCACCTGACCTAAATCCAACTGAACACCTCTGGGACATTGTTTCGTCCATCTGACGCTGCCAGGTTGCGCCTCAGTCTGTTCAGGAGCTCAGTGATGCCCTGGTCCAGATCTGGAAGGAACTAGTCTAGGACACCATCTGTCTTCTCATTAAGAGCATTCCCCTGATGTTGTCAGGCATGCATACAAGCAAGTAGGGGCCATACAAACTACTGAGTACCATTTTAAGTTACTGCAATGACGTTTCAGCAAAATGGACTAGCCTGCTGCATAATTTTTTCACTTCGATTTTCGGGGTGTCTTTGAATTCAGCCCTTTGTAGGTGTATAATTCTCATTTCCATCAAACGATGTGGCATCCTTTCATTCCTAACACATTACCCAGTTCATATCAGTATAGATATCCAGCATGAAAAAGTGTTCCTTTAACTTTTTTGAGCAGTGTATATATATATAGATAGATAGATAGATAGATAGATAGATAGATAGATAGATAGATAGATAGATAGATATATAGATAGATAGATAGATAGATAGATAGATAGATAGATAGATAGATAGATAGATAGATAGATAGATAGATAGATATTTTAGCAGAGACCTAGAGAATAAAATGGCAATCATTGCAATATTTTATGTCACACAATATTTGTGCGGCGCTTTTTCAGACACAATTTTTTGGGAAATACACTTTATTATATAACCATTTTTTATTTTTTGTGTAAAATATAAAAGATGATGTTATGCCGAGTAAATAGATACCTAACATGTCGCACGTTATAAATGTGCACGCTCGTGGAATGACAACAAACTACTATACTTAAAAAATCTCCATAGGAGAAACGTTAACATTTTGTACAGGTTACTTATTTAAAGTTAGAGAAGGTCTAGCGCTAGAATTATTGCTCTCTCTAACGTTCATGGCGATACTTCATATGTTGTGTACAAACACCATTTGCATATGGGTGCGCGACTTATGTGTGCTTTAGCTTCTGCACGCGAGTACAGGTTGATGGGGCCGCTTTAATTTTTTTTTTTTTTTACACTGTCCCTTCAAATTTATTTTTCATCACCTTTATTCCTATTGCAATGAATGTAAACATCCCTTGTAATAGAAATAAGGGATGACATGTCCTCTTTATAGAGAGATTTGGGGTCAGTAGGACCCCAAATCTTTCCTCTACCGGTAAAAACAAAAGATCAAAAAATCTTTTGGTTTAAAAAATAAAATTGTTTACTTCCGCCCGAAACCGGACGTGACATCAGTCTGGTCCTCCAAGACCATGTATCAATCTGGTCTCTGGTAACCTCTATGGCCAGCAATGCAATCTGTCAGATCATTTCTTGGGCATGCTGGTAAAAAAGGTTAGCCGGAGAAACACCGGTGAGTGGCGGGGGGCGTCCCCGCCCGCTGCTTCCGAAAGCGGTCCAGTGACTAATTAGCCGCTCAGACCGCTTTCTTGAGAAAGCCAGTTGCCAGCCATAACCCCGGTACACCACTTGCAAACAGCAATGTATATATATATATATATATATATATATATACATATTGAGAACGGCAAGTGGATACAAACGTCTTTCAGATAGAGCTTTCCCAGTCTCAGCTCCAATACATTTTAGCTTGACTTTGACATCGTTCTGTTCAGACATGGACTACCTCTTTCCCTTTACAATCTCCAACTCTCAGACATTAATTTGAATGGGGGCCTGTCTGTGTAGGCCAGAGAGGCCTGGACCCATGCTCTCCTTGTTTAAAGGGTTAGTTCACCTTTACAAAATAACAGCATATGCAGGTAACAAGTGTTTGTAGATAAAAAAAAAAAAAAGTGTTTGTAGATAAAAAATAAAAAAAACTACAACTCAGACTAAAGATGAATAATCCACTTGCTGTTGGTGCATGCCATTTACATATCTCATGAAGCCTGACTAGAATACTCCCAGGACATTGCTAGGGACATGCATTTAAGAACTAACCCCTGTGATGGTGTGGGTGAGAAGTAATGACTAGGCCTCTGGTAAAAAAAAAATTTCTTAAAGGTTGCGCTTGGCCTCATATTATAAAATTAAAACAGAAACTGCTGCACTCAAAACTTTCTTGAATATTGAGTAAATAGTTAAATGTGTGAGTTTCCATATGATGCGCTGTTTCTACTTTATTGTGATGTGTGTGACAATAAATTCACAAAATAAACATGATTATAAATCACAAAACTTGTGAAAATATAACTGCTCCACACAGTGTCTAAAGTGCTGAGTGCAAGCATACAAACATTATTGCTCACGTCTCTCACAGCATATGTGGGTGAAAGCAATAGAGAGGGCTTATAGTGCGATTAATGTATACAAATTAAATTTATTTAAAAAAAATGCACTTACAACATAGAAGTTTGAATCTGGCAGACAATCATCAATTGTGCATGGCCGCCTGCAGAACTGTCTGTGCGTGCTGACATAATGCTACTGGCTCCGACCCAACGCATTTCCTCGCAGAAGGCATCGACTGGGAATGGAGGCTGTGGGAGATGTGAGCTTGGATTCATCCCTTGAGGCCAGCTATCTACCTACCCTTAGAGGTGATCTTACATATGTGCATATGATCTCTTAATGGGACCATTCCATCTGGTAAGTGCTCAATCTTTTGTTTGGAGCACGGTGATGACTAGAGTTGAGCGGACACCTGGATGTCCGTGTTCGGTGGGTTCGGCCGAACTTTAAAAAAAGTCCGGGTCCGTGTCCCGGACTTTTGCCGAACTTTTCCCGGACACCGAACCCCATTGAAGTCAATGGGGACCCGAACTTTCAGGCGCTAAAATGGCTCTAAAACACCAAAGGAAAGGGCTAGAGTGCTGCAAATGGCAGCAAAACGTATTTAAGAGCATGGCAAGTGCTCTGCAAACAAATGTGGATAGGGAAATAACTTAAAACAACAAAAAAAAACAGAAAAATAAAACAATGTTCTTCATCTCTGAAGGACGAGGCCCATATGGAGTAGGAGGGAGGTTGAGGTGGTGGTGGATGTGGCGGTGTCATAGGCGTGCGCACAGGGTGTGCCGGGTGTGCCTGGGCACACCCTAATCACCTAGGGCACATTAGCATTATCGCTCTGTTTGCCAGTGAGGAGATGGGAAAGATCTCCCTCGGACCTGCTCTGCTCTATTTCACTTTGCCAGCAGGGAGAGTAATGTATCGGGGCCATGTACATGTAGGCAAACACATGCATGTGTATTTAAACTTTGGGGTGCACACCCTAATGCAATAGGCTGCGCACACCTATGGGCGGTGTAGGTGGAAGCGGCGGTGGAGGAGGACCAGGGCCGGATTAAGAGCATCATGGGCTTGGTGCTGAGGATTTTGAAGGGCCTTAAGGGCCGTGCCTTGGCATGCACCCAGAGGAGGAAGGGTGCAGCCATGCATGCCTAATTCAACATGGGATGCTGTCTCTGAAGCCCATAAACACATCCATGCATCGGCAACTGTCCCTCCTTGTCCGGCCTTCGTGCTGTGTGGGGAGGTTCTGAGGGAGCTGCCTGGGGAAGCGAGCATAGAAGCCAGACTTCTGTGTTTACAAGTGACAGAAGAGCGGTAACAGTGAATATGGCCAACCCGGGGCCTATATAAAAGGTAGGGGCCTGGAGTTGCAGCTCCAATAGCCCCTACGTTAATCTGGCCCTGAGGAGGACGAGGTAGCCAACACTGCTTCTTTTCACAAATTTTAAATGAGGGTACACCCCAAAAGAGTGAGAGCAAAAATGGAACAATGGGTGGGTAAGGTCGGTATCCATCGCTATTCTGCACAAGGTACGGAAAAGTCCCGTGGGATCCATGCCTGGTTCATTTTAATGAACGTGAGCTTGTCCACATTGTCTCATGACAGACGGCTGCGCTTGTCTGTTATAACGCCCCCAGCTGTGCTAAATACCCGTTCAGATAATACACTGGCTGCAGGGCACGCCAGCACCTCCAAGGCGTAAAGGGCAAGCTCAGGCCATGTGCCCAATTTGGAGACCCAGAAGTTGAAGGGGGCAGACCCGTCATTCACTACATGTAGGCGTGTGCACACATACTGCTCCACCATGTTGGTAAAATGCTGCCTCCTGCTAAGACGTTCCATATGAGCTGCTGGTGCTGCTGTTTGTTGTGGCGTGCTGACAAAGCTTTTCCACATTTCGGCCATGCTAACCCTGCCTTCTGAGGTGCTGGCGGTGCCCTGGTTGCGTTGGCGACCTCTTCCTCCTCCTCCTCTGCCTTGTGCTTCCACTGTGGCCCCGCTGTCAGGTGGGAATGCCAGCAGCATCGCGTCTACCAGCGTGCGCTTGTACTCGCGCATCTTGCGATCGCGCTCCAGTGAGTGAATTAAGGACGGTACGTTGTCCTTGTAACGGGGATCCAGCAGCGTGGCCACCCAGTAATCAGCACAAGTTAGAATGTGGGCAACTCGGCAGTCGTTGTGGAGACACTGCAGCATGTAATCGCTCATGTGTGCCAGGCTGCCCAGAGGCAACGAAAGGCTGTCCTCTGTGGGAGATGTATCGTCCGTGTCCTCAGTATCCCCCCAGCCATGCACCAGTGATGGCCATGAGCTGGCCTGGGTGCCACCCTGCTGTGAACATGGTTCCATCTCCTCCTCCAGCTCCTCCTCCTCATCCTCCAGAACTGTGCCCCTGCTGGACAATTGTGTCCCTGGCGTTTGTGTGTGCAGGAACCCACCCTCGGAGCCCCTTGCGAATGACTGCCCTGAAAGCCTTGGAAATGTTACCTCTTCATCCTCCTCCTCCTCCTCCTCCTCCTCCTCCTCCTCATCCTGTGCCACATCCTCTTCCATCATCGCCCGAATTGTTTTTTCAAGGAGGCATAGAAGTGGGATAGTTAAGCTGAGAACGGCGTCATCGGCACTGGCCATGTTGGTGGAGTACTCAAAACAGCGCAACAAGGCACACAGGTCTCGCATGGAGGCCCAGTTATTGGTGGTGAAGTGGTGCTGTTCCGCAGAGCGACTCACGCGTGCGTGCTGCAGCTGAAACTCCACTATGGCCTGCTGCTGCTCGCACAGTCTTTGCAGCATGTGCAAGGTGGAGTTCCACCTTGTGGGCACGTCACATATGAGGCAGTGAGCGGGAAGGCTGAAGTTACGCTGCAGCGCTGACAGGCGAGCAGCAGCAGGTTGAGAACGCCGAAAGTGCACACAGACGGCCCGCACTTTCTGCAGCAGCTCTGACATATCGGGGTAGTTTTTAAGGAACCTCTGCACCACCAAATTCAGCACATGCGCCAGGCAAGGGATGTGCGTCAAACCGGCTAGGCCCAGAGCTGCTATGAGATTTCGCCCGTTATCGCACACCACCAGGCCGGGCTTGAGGCTCGCTGGCAGCAACCACTCATTTGTCTGCTGTTCCATGCTCCTCCACAACTCCTGCGCGGTGTGTGGTTTGTCCCCCAAACAGGCAAGTTGTAAAACTGCCTGCTGTCGTTTACTTCTGGCCGTGCTGAAGTTGGTGGTGAAGGTGTTACGCTGTCCGGATGAGGAGGCGGTAAAGGATGAGGAAGCGGAGTAGGAGGAGTTAGGAACAGGAGGCAAACTGAAGCGCCCTGCAATCCTCGGTGGTGGAAGGACATGCGCCAAATTGCTATCCGCCTCAGGCCCATCCGCCACTGCATTTACCCAGTGTGCCGTTAGGGAGATAGAACGCCCCTGACCGTGCTTACTGGTCCACGTATCGGTAGTTAGGTGGACCTTGCCACAGATGGCGTTGCGCAGTGCACACCTGATTTTTTTCCCCCACTTGGTTGTGCAGGAAGGGATGGCTTGCCTGGAAAAGTAGTGGCGGCTGGGCACGACGTACTGTGGGACAGCCACCGACATAAGGTTTTTAAAACTGTGCGTCTCCACCAGACGGAATTATAGCATTTCAAAGGCCAAGAATTTTGAAATGCTGGCATTCAGGGCCAGGGATCGCGGGTGGGTAGGGGGGTACTTCCTCTTCCTCTCAAGTGTTTGGGAGATGGAAAGCTGAACGCTTCCACGGGACATTGTGGAGATAGTTGGTGACCCAGGTGGTGGTGTTGCTGACAGATCCTCTGTTTGCGGGGTGGCAGGTGCCGGTATCACTACAGATGTGGCTGGAGCGGCCGAGACTGCAGCAGAAGAGGAAGCAGGATGAGCCAGAGACGTTTCTTGGTTTTGAAGGTGTCTACTCCACTGCAGCTCGTGCTTTGCACTTAGATGCCTGATCATGCAGGTTGTGCTCAGGTTGAGAAGGTTTATGCCTCGCTTCAGGCTCTGATTGCACAGGGTGCAAACCACTCGTGTCCTGTCATCAGCACATTTTCTAAAGAACTTCCACGCTAGAGAACTCCTTTGAGCTGACTTTGGTGCGCTCGTTCCCTTGCTGCGTTGGGCAGTAGCGGGCGTAGTGTCTAGGGCACGGCCGCTCCGCTTCTGCACCCTGCTCCCTCTTCTGCTGTGCTGGTGGCTCTGTGCGACCACCGCCTCTTCCTCCAAACTACTCAGGTCACCTGCATGACGTTCATTCCATGTGGGGTCGAGGACCTCATCGTCCTCCACATCATCTTCCACCCAGTCTTCACCCCTGCCCTCCTTGTTGGTCTCCACAATGCTGAACGCCGCAGCAGTTGGCACCTGCGTTTCGTCATCATCGGAGACGTGCTGCGATGGTCCTTGCATGTACTCATCTTGAGAAATAAGTGGTTGGGCATCGCTGCACTCAATCTCTTCCACTTCTGGGGCAGGGCTAGGTGGATGGCCCTGGGAAACCCTGCTGACAGAGTCATCAAAAAGAAGAAGAGACTGCTGTATGGCTTGGGGCTCAGACTGCTTGCCTGATTTGCAAGGGGGTGAGGTGAAAGACGGTTGGACATCGGCTGCAGGTGCCAACTCTGACCTTTCTGCAGTAGACTGGGTGGGAGACAATGTGAAGGAACTGGAGGCACTGTCAGCAGCAAACCAATCTACTATCGCCTCCACTTGTTCTGGCCTCATCACTTCTAGAGGCGTATGATGCCCTACCAAATACTGATGCAGGTTCTGTCGCCTACTCACACTTGAGGAAGGTGTTTCACTTGTGCGTGTGTGATCTTGCCCTAGAAAGGTGTTTATTGAATAGCAGAACAAAACAACAACAGTATCGCACGGGTGTATCTCACAGTCAAATATGCAAACTATGCCGCAATTTAATGTTTTTTACCCCAAAAGGGTGTATATTGAATAGCGGAATAGGATAAAAAACGGTGTATCTCACACGTACAAACACAGACTAGGCCCGATTAAATTTTTTTGTACCCTAAAGGGAGGATGAGGAAGAGGAGTAGGAGGAGTTGGGAACAGGAGGCAAACTGAAGCGCCCTGCAATCCTTGGCGGGGGAAGGAGATACGCCAAACTATTTTAAAAGGTGTATCTCACACATACCGATACAGACTATGCCGTAATTTAATTTTTTACACTCCAAAAGGGTGTATATTGAATAGCGGAATAGGAAAACTTTTATAATACAGTGTATCTCACACGTACAAACACAGACTAGGCCCCAATTACAATTTTTTGTACCCTAAAGGCAGGATGAGGAAGAGGAGTAGGAGGAGTTGGGAACAGGAGGCAAACTGAAGTGCCCTGCAATCCTTGGCGGGGGAAGGAGATGCGCCAAACCAATTTAAAAGGTGTATCTCACACGTACCGATACAGACTATGCCGTAATTTAATTTTTTACACTCCAAAAGGGTGTATATTGAATAGCGGAATAGGAAACATTTTATAATACGGTGTATCTCACACGTACAAACACAGACTAGGCCTCGCCGATTACAATTTTTTGTACCCTAAAGGCAGGATGAGGAAGAGGAGTAGGAGGAGTTGGGAACAGGAGGCAAACTGAAGCACCCTGCAATCCTCGGCGGTAGAAGCAGATGCGCCAAACAAATTTAAAAAGGTGTATCTCACATGTACCGATACAGACTATCCCGCAATTTAATTTTTTACACTCAAAGAGGGTGTATATTGAATAGCGGAATAGGACAAATTTTACAAAACGGTGTATCTCACACGTACAAACACAAACTAGGCCCCGATTACAATTTTTTCTACCCTAAAGGCAGGATGAGGAATAGGAGGAGTTGGGAACAGGCAGGAGGCAGACTGAAGCACCCTCAAATCCTCGGCAGTATGAGATGCGCCCAAAAAATTGGAAAGGTGTATCTCACACATACCGACACAGACTATCTCGCAATTTAATTGATCCCCAAAGGTTTTTATTGAATAGCGGAATAGGAAATATGATCAAAAAAAGTGTATGTATCTCAAACGTACAGAAGCACACTAGGCCCCAATTACTATTGTTTGTACCCCTAAAGGCAGGATGAGGAGTAGGAGGAGTATGAAACAGGCAGCACCCTCAAATCTTCAGAAGTATGAGATGAACCCCAAAAACATGGAAAGGTGGATCTCACACGTACCAACACAGACTATCCCGCAATTTAATTGATCCCCAAAGGTTTTTATTGAATAGCGGAATAGGAAATATGATCAAAAAAAGTGTATGTATCTCACACGTACAGAAGCACACTAGGCCCCAATTACTATTGTTTGTACCCCTAAAGGCAGGATGAGGAGTAGGAGGAGTATGAAACAGGCAGCACCCTCAAATATTCAGAAGTATGAGATGAACCCCAAAAACTTGGAAAGGTGGATCTCACACGTACCGACAGACTATCCCGCAATTTAATTGATCCCCAAAGGTTTTTATTGAGTAGCGGAATAGAAAATATGATCAAAAAAAGTGTATGTATCTCACGTACAGAAGCACACTAGGCCCCAATTACTATTGTTTGTACCCCTAAAGGCGGGATGAGGAGTAGGAGGAGTATGGAACAGGCAGCACCCTCAAATCTTCAGAAGTATGAGATGAACCCCAAAAACTTGGAAAGGTGGATCTCACACGTACCAACACAGACTATCCCCCAATTTAACTGATCCCCAAAGGTTTTTGATTAAATAGCGGAATAGAAAATATGATAAAAAAAGTGTATGTATATCACACGTACACAACCACACTAGGCCCCAATTACTATTGTTTGTACCCCTAAAAGGCTGGATGAGGAGTAGGAGGAGTATGGAACAGGCAGCACCCTCAAATCTTCAGAAGTATGAGATGAACCCCAAAAACTTGGAAAGGTGGATCTCACACGTACCGACACAGACTATCCCCCAATTTAACTGATCCCCAAAGGTTTTTGATTAAATAGCGGAATAGAAAATATGATCAAAAAAAGTGTATGTATCTCACACATACAGAAGCACACTAGGCCCCAATTACTATTGTTTGTACCCCTAAAAGGCTGGATGAGGAGTAGGAGGAGTATGGAATAGGCAGCACCCTCAAATCTTCAGAAGTATGAGATGAACCCCAAAAACTTGGAAAGGTGGATCTCACACGTACCGACAAAGACTATCCCCCAATTTAACTGATCCCCAAAGGTTTTTGATTAAATAGCGGAATAGAAAATTTGATCAAAAAAAGTGTATGTATATCACACGTACACAACCACACTAGGCCCCAATTACTATTGTTTGTACCCCTAAAAGGCTGGATGAGAAGTAGGAGGAGTATGGAACAGGCAGCACCCTCAAATCTTCAGAAGTATGAGATGAACCCCAAAAACTTTGAATGGTGGATCTCACACGTACCGACACAGACTATCCCCCAATTTAACTGATCCCCAAAGGTTTTTGATTAAATAGCGGAATAGAAAAACTATGATCAAAAAAAGTGTATGTATCTCACACGTACAGAAGCACACTAGGCCCCAATTACTATTGTTTGTACCCCTAAAGGCAGGATGAGGAGTAGGAGTATGGAACAGGCAGCACCCTCAAATCTTCAGAAGTATGAGATGAACCCCAAAAACTTGGAAAGGTGGATCTCACACGTACCAACACAGACTATCCCCCAATTTAACTGATCCCCAAAGGTTTTTGATTAAATAGCGGAATAGAAAATATGATCAAAAAAAGTGTATGTATCTCACACGTACAGAAGCACACTAGGCCCCAATTACTATTGTTTGTACCCCTAAAAGGCTGGATGAGGAGTAGGAGGAGTATGGAACAGGCAGCACCCTCAAATCTTCAGAAGTATGAGATGAACCCCAAAAACTTGGAAAGGTGGATCTCACAGGTACCGACACAGACTATCCCCCAATTTAACTGATCCTCAAAGGTTTTTGATTAAATAGCGGAATAGAAAATATGATCAAAAAAGTGTATGTATATCACACGTACACAACCACACTAGGCCCCAATTACTATTGTTTGTACCCCTAAAAGGCTGGATGAGGAGTAGGAGGAGTATGGAACAGGCAGCACCCTCAAATCTTCAGAAGTATGAGATGAACCCCAAAAACTTGGAAAGGTGGATCTCACACGTACCGACACAGACTACCCTGCAATTTAATTGATCCCCAAAGGTTTTTATTGAATAGCGGAATAGGAAATATGATCAAAAAAAGTGTATGTATCTCACACGTACAGAAGCACACTAGGCCCCAATTACTATTGTTTGTACCCCTAAAGGCAGGATGAGGAGTAGGAGGAGTATGGAACAGGCAGCACCCTCAAATCTTCAGAAGTATGAGATGAACCCCAAAAACTTGGAAAGGTGGATCTCACACGTACCAACACAGACTATCCCCCAATTTAACTGATCTCCAAAGGTTTTTGATTAAATAGCGGAATAGAAAAACTATGATCAAAAAAAGTGTATGTATATCACACGTACACAACCACACTAGGCCCCAATTACTATTGTTTGTACCCCTAAAAGGCTGGATGAGGAGTAGGAGGAGTATGGAACAGGCAGCACCCTCAAATCTTCAGAAGTATGAGATGAACCCCAAAAACTTGGAAAGGTGGATCTTACACGTACCGACACAGACTATCCCCCAATTTAACTGATCCCCAAAGGTTTTTGATTAAATAGCGGAATAGAAAATATGATCACAAAAAGTGTATGTATATCACACGTACACAACCACACTAGGCCCTAATTACTATTGTTTGTACCCCTAAAAGCCTGGATGAGGAGTATGGAACAGGCAGCACCCTCAAATCTTCAGAAGTATGAGATGAACCCCAAAAACTTGGAAAGGTGGATCTCACACGTACCGACAAAGACTATCCACCAATTTAACTGATCCCCAAAGGTTTTTGATTAAATAGCGGAATAGAAAATATGATCAAAAAAAGTGTATGTATATCACACGTACACAACCACACTAGGCCCCAATTACTATTGTTTGTACCCCTAAAAGGCTGGATGAGGAGTAGGAGGAGTATGGAACAGGCAGCACCCTCAAATCTTCAGAAGTATGAGATGAACCCCAAAAACTTGGAAAGGTGGATATCACACGTACCGACACAGACTATCCCCCAATTTAACTGATCCCCAAAGGTTTTTGATTAAATAGCGGAATAGAAAATATGATCAAAAAAGTGTTTGTATATCACACGTACACAACCACACTAGGCCCCAATTACTATTGTTTGTACCCCTAAAAGGCTGGATGAGGAGTAGGAGGAGTATGGAACAGGCAGCACCCTCAAATCTTCAGAAGTATGAGATGAACCCCAAAAACTTGGAAAGGTGGATCTCACACGTACCGACACAGACTATCCCGCAATTTAATTGATCCCCAAAGGTTTTTATTGAATAGCGGAATAAGAAATATGATCAAGAAAAGTGTATGTATCTCACACGTACAGAAGCACACTAGGCCCCAATTACTATTGTTTGTACCCCTAAAGGCAGGATGAGGAGTAGGAGGAGTATGGAACAGGCAGCACCCTCAAATCTTCAGAAGTATGAGATGAACCCCAAAAACTTGGAAAGGTGGATCTCACACGTACCAACACAGACTATCCCCCAATTTAACTGATCCCCAAAGGTTTTTGATTAAATAGCGGAATAGAACATATTTAAAAAAAAGTGTATGTATCTCACACGTACAGAAGCACACTAGGCCCCAATTACTATTGTTTGTACCCCTAAAAGGCTGGATGAGAAGTAGGAGGAGTATGGAACAGGCAGCACCCTCAAATCTTCAGAAGTATGAGATGAACCCCAAAAACTCTGAAAGGTGGATCTCGCACGTACCGACACAGACTATCCCCCAATTTAACTGATCCCCAAAGGTTTTTGATTAAATAGCGGAATAGAAAATATGATCAAAAAAAGTGTATGTATATCACACGTACACAACCACACTAGGCCCCAATTACTATTGTTTGTACCCCTAAAAGGCTGGATGAGGAGTAGGAGTATGGAACAGGCAGCACCCTCAAATCTTCAGAAGTTTGAGATGAACCCCAAAAACTTGGAAAGGTGGATCTCACACGTACCAACACAGACTATCCCCCAATTTAACTGATCCCCAAAGGTTTTTGATTAAATAGCGGAATAGAAAAACTATGATCAAAAAAAGTGTATGTATATCACACGTACACAACCACACTAGGCCCCAATTACTATTGTTTGTACCCCTAAAAGGCTGGATGAGGAGTAGGAGGAGTATGGAACAGGCAGCACCCTCAAATCTTCAGAAGTATGAGATGAACCCCAAAAACTTGGAAAGGTGGATCTCACATGTACCGACACAGACTATCCCCCAATTTAACTGATCCCCAAAGGTTTTTGATTAAATAGCGGAATAGAAAATATGATCAAAAAAAGTGTATGTATATCACACGTACACAACCACACTAGGCCCCAATTACTATTGTTTGTACCCCTAAAAGGCTGGATGAGGAGTATGGAACAGGCAGCACCCTCAAATCTTCAGAAGTATGAGATGAACCCCAAAAACTTGGAAAGGTGGATCTCACACGTACCAACACAGACTATCCCCCAATTTAACTGATCCCCAAAGGTTTTTAATTAAATAGCGGAATAGAAAATATGATCAAAAAAAGTGTATGTATATCACACGTACACAACCACACTAGGCCCCAATTACTATTGTTTGTACCCCTAAAAGGCTGGATGAGGAGTAGGAGGAGTATGGAACAGGCAGCACCCTCAAATCTTCAGAAGTATGAGATGAACCCCAAAAACCCCAAATATCATTCAGCTCTGCTGCAGGCCACAATTTAATTTTTTTTTAACCCAAGGCTGTATATTGAATAGTGGAATAGAAAAAAAGTGTATGATTTTTGAAACCACTCAATATTAGCACATGTGAACTGAACACAGCAGTGTATGATCAGTCGCTCAGCACAGCACAGCTGAAGGAAAAAGGCTGCACACAGTGCCTGATAGAAAAATACTTTTCTCCCTCCTCCTCAGTGGGCAAAAAAGATTGTGTTCACTGCACCCCAAAAAGATTGTGTTCACTGCACCCCAAAAAGATTGTGTACACTGCACCCCAAAAAGATTGCGTTCACTGCACCCCTATCTGCCTGCCTATCTCCTATCCCACACCACACAGCAATATCGATTGTAGTTTGTAGAACACACTGTCCCTAAAAATCAGCAGACTCTGTCCCTAACAGGATTGATAAGATCGTAGATCGGGACTGCAAACCCCACCCCACACAGCAATATCGATTGTAGTTTGTAGAACACACTTTCCCTAAAAATCAGCAGACTCTCTCCCTAACAGGATTGATAAGATCGTAGATCGGGCGACTGCAAACCCCACCCCACACAGCAATATCGATTGTAGTTTGTAGAACACACTTTCCCTAAAAATCAGCAGACTCTCTCCCTAACATGATTGATAAGATCGTAGATCGGGTGACTGCAAACCCCACCCCACACAGCAATGTCGATTGTAGTTTGTAGAACGCACTGTCCCTAAAAAATCAGCAGACTCTCTCCCTAAAATGCCTACAACTCGCCCTGCCTAACACACTCCGACCTGTCCCTCAATTCTATCCGGACACAAATGTTTTTTTTTTTCCTGTCTGTCCCTAATCAGCAGCCAGCACGTTGATGTGTGCTCTCTCCCTGATCTAAACAGCAGAATGACGCCGCAGCGGCGCTGCCTCGAACTTATAAAGACTTGGTCACATGCTTCAGACGGCCAATCACAGCTACTGATACATTTGTAGGCATGGCTGGGATGGCTTAGGCACACCAGTTAAACGCTTGTTGATTGGCTGTTAAACCCGCCATGAAAAGCACGCCAAAGCATGCAAAACCCGGAAATAAAACGAAAAATCCAATTATTCGGTACGAACACGAATAATACAGTCCGTGTTCGCTCAACCCTAGTGATGACTTGTTTCACACAAGAAAACTTTTTACCAATTTTTGTATGTGGAAAGCTGTAACCACACAATAATTATATGCAAATGTAGCACACTCCTAGGTAGGTGCTAGAAGAGAGTATCGTTTTTGGGTCTTTCTGCTTACCAGGAAGATTACCAGGTAAATTTAGAGTGCTTTCTGCCTACCAGGGAGCAGGATCTATTGATAGGGTCTGCTCATGGTGCAGCTCAGCTTGTCTGAATGTTTCACACTGGTCCAATAGGAAGGCATATTGGACAGTGTGATGAAACCGGACAAGTGAGGGCACAGACATTGTTACAGCCCTGGCAATTGGCAGAGGGAAGTTCCCTGTTGCATGCTGGGTGACTTTATAAACGCCACAGGCACATGTTCTCGGGGGCCCAGAGGGAGGGGGTGATTGCCCCTCCTCTGTAGAAGCTGCCGTGTGGCCATGGGTGCTCGACCTGAGGGCCAAAAAGTCAGAGAGAAGCTGAACCCAGAGGTCCTGCAGAGCTGACTGGAAGGGAGACACCAGGAAGGATCTGATTCTGCCTACTGTGAGTACAGATCTGTGTCAAGGGGCCTGCCCTGTGAGGGCCATCCCTTTAAGTAGAAGAGCCAGTGGACAGTTGTCAGTCAAGGGGATGCTAGAAAGTGTCCTGATGGTAAAGTAGTTGGATCACGTCTGCTGCTAGAGAAAGCAAGAAGACTTAATTCTTCCATACAAGTGGCAGTATGGTAAATGCAGTGTGTCTGCTTCCACAAGTAATCTGGTGAGGCCAAGTGAGAGTTGTCCTTATCTACTGTTAATAGTTCAGTTGGAGTATCCCACTATTCCCTTCTCCCATCCAAGTTCCACAATAAATACAAAACCAAATATCCTGGACTGTTTATTGAGTAAAGAGCAAATGGGAGTAAGGAGAGATTTGCGAAAAACCCCAGCAATTGTCTGCAGGTAATCAGAGCGAGGCCAAAAGCTGGATACACACTATACAACTTTGTTGTTAGATTTCCCTTTAGATTTACCTTCAACTTTGTAGTGCGAGGGCCTGACTGACTACATACAAATTGGGAGTGCTTAGGTTTGACCTCCTATAATATATGGTTTTCGTAAATCTAAAGGAAAAAATCTAAAGTAAATTGTTTAGTGTGTATCCAGCTTAAGAAGTCAACACACAGCAAGCCCTACGGGGACAGTGCTACACAAACAGAGCACAAAAGTTGTTGGATCGATCATTCTCTATGGACTTTTGGAACACCTGTTTAATTTAATTGTCTATGTTGGAGTAGGTTCTTTAACTATATGTCTTCTGGCACATACATGTTTGCATTCAGCACTAGGGCAGAGCATATTGCACACATAATTAACGATGATGGGAGGATGGTTACAGAGGACACTGAAAAAGCAACCGTGCTGAATGCTTTTTTCTCGTCAGTATTTACACAGGAAAAGGAGGGGTACACTGACCATGACTGTATGGTTAGTAGTAATACACAGGACTTGCCACTATGGCTAACAGAGGGTGAAATCAGGGAAAGGCTGGATAAACTTAACACAAACAAATCACCAGGCCCGGATGGCGTACATCCGAGAGTACTCAAGGAACTCAGTAAGATTATATCCAGACCACTGTTCCTGATCTTTGCTGACAGTATTAGGACAGGAGATGTACCAGGGGAGTGGAGAAAAGCAAACGTGATCCCGATATTCAAAAAGGGTCAGAGGCATATACCAGGAAATTATAGGCCTGTCAGTCTGACATCAGTAGTATGTAAACTTCTGGAGGGGATGATAAGGGACTATATCGTAGAGTTTGCTAAAGACAACAGCATCATCAGCAGTAACCAGCACGGGTTTACAAATGGGCGTTCTTGTCAAACCAATCTCTTAACATTCTACGAGGTGGTGAGCTGTGAGCTAGATAGGGGCAGACCAGTTTATGTGGTGTACCTTGATTTCGCTAAGGCGTTTGATACAGTTCCCCATAAGCGCTTAATTTATAAAATAAGGTCTGCAGGTATCGACAGCAGGGTTTGCTCCTGGATACGGAACTGGCTAAAAGGGCGTGTCCAAAGGGTGGTAATAAACAGCGCATACTCAGACTGGTCTGAGGTAGTAAGCGGGGTCCCCCAAGGCTCAGTCCTGGGACCAACCTTGTTCAATTTATTCATAAACAGCATTGAGGACGGGATCAGTAGTTCGATATCAGTTTTTGCAGATGACACAAAATTGGGCAGGGCAATAACTGCACAGCATGAAGCAGATATCCTACAGGATGACCTGGACAAAATAACGGAGTGGGCAACGACTTGGCAAATGAGGTTTAACGTGGAGAAGTGTAAGGTTTTGCACTTGGGGACTAGAAACATAAAAGCACAATACACTTTAGGAGGGGAACCCTTGGGGGAATCAAAAATGGAGAAAGATCTGGGAGTCTTGGTTGATGATAGACTAGGCAACAGCATGCAATGTCAAGCGGCAGCTGCCAAGGCTAGCAGAATATTAGCATGCATAAAGAAAGGGATGTATTCCATAGATAAGTCTATAATCCTTCCACTTTATAAAACTCTGGTCCGACCGCATCTGGAGTATTCTGTCCAGTTCTGGTCGCCAGTCCTCAGGAGGGATGTGTTGGAGCTGGAGAGAGTCCAGAGAAGGGCAACTAAACTGATTAGGGGATTGGAGGACCTTGATTATGAAGAGCGTCTGCAATCGCTTGATTTATTCTCCCTGGAGAAGAGACGCCTGAGGGGGGACATGATAGCAATTTTTAAATATCTCAATGGGGATCTCAGCTTAGAAAAAAAGCTGTTCAGTCAAAGGGATTGCATGAGGACTCGGGGGCATACAATGCGATTAGAGGAGAAGCGTTTTAACCTCAGGCAACGTGGGGGGTTCTTTACTGTTAGGGCTACAAGATTGTGGAATTCTCTACCACAAGAGGTGGTTTCTGCGGGTAGTATGGTGGCTTTCAAAAGACTATTAGACGTACATCTCAAGGATCAGAACATTCAGGGGTATGTGAGATGATTACAGCCGCACACACCTACACAGGTTGAACTGGATAGACTGTTGTCTTTATTCAACCTCACCTACTATGTAACTATGTAACTTGTGTAGAGTAATACACATCACATTTAGTAGAAACAGCGCATCATTTAGATACACACATTTATTTATTAGGCTTCGCTTAGCAACATCCTGGGAGTCTTCTAGACAGGCTTCATGAGGTATGTAAATGGCCTACAGCTATAGCAAGGGCATTATTCAGCTTTAGTCAGAGGTGCACAGTTTGTTTTTATCCACAGACGCCCCTTATCTGCATTGGCAGTTTTTTGGTAAAGGTGAACTAACCCTTTAAGGCTACAATCTACCCTTGCAGCACGCAAGAGCATTGACTCACTAGAGAATCCTCTCTTTTATAAGCAACACCTGCCAGTCCCCAATCATTTTTACATCTGTTCAGGGACCCTTTCCCTGCTTTTGCAGGCGCTATCTGTACCTTTACACAGTGACAGACCTTCTGTCTTTTAGAATCCCCATTTTTCTTGTATACTTTGCCTGTACTGCAGACATTATTTTACTGCATGGCTAACTTTAAGTAAGATCATTTCCAGTCTTTTGCCATGCTATCCTTGTAGCTGTGGTAATATAGTGTTTACTGCCTTACGCAGATGTTAGCGTACTAGGACAGCTGAAAGTTTATGAGCTTAATTTTTGTCTCTACCTTGTACACTATTATTTTATGTACGCGTGGCACATTTGCTGAATAATCAACGGCTGTTTACCTTCTCTACAGTGCTCTTTTGAAATATCCAGTCTTAACATTACTTTGGATGTGAAACTGCTTTTAAATAAGAAATAAAATGAAGCTATAACAACCACATCAATATAAATATTTTAGTAATTCCTCTTTCGTTCTTTGACGGATACAGCGCTCCATAAATCATAACTAGTGGGTTATATTGCCTCCTTCAGGAGTAGGACTAGGCAGAACAAAAAACACTTGACTATGCCCATGGGCCATCCTCACCTGGTATATAACCCCCCTCTCTGCTCTAGGTAGTCTGTTTTTATCTGTCTAGTCAGGAGTAAGGACCTAGGCTCCCAGCTGGGACCTTTGGTCCTAGCAATTTTATCCTTCCTTACATCTTTTTTGTTTTTTCTCTCGGGATATCTACAATCAACTTCCAGGCTAGGCGACGGGCTGGATAATCTAGATCCAGTGGTCCCCCCAGCCCAGCCAGCGCACGCTAGGTCGGCTGTGACATAGCCTCACGGACAGAGGTTGGCCCGTGAGTTAAACGTCTCGCAGGGTCACATACGACCGGGCTTGGGCCTGAGTCACAGCGGTCCCTTGGTTGTCAGCTCCCCTACTTTGGTGGTGAGGAGTTCTGTCTGGAGCGTTACCCGCACCATGGAAGGGTGAGTACAGTCCTCCCTCTTCACTTTTGGTGGTTTTCTTTGGGGTGGACGTTGGTAACCTTTCCCTTCAGGTTCCCTCCTCCCATCCTTAAATCTCCCACTGAGCTGGGCTTCCCCTCACTCCCATTCCCCCCTGTCTGGACCTAGAGTCTGGTGGGAGTCCCAGGGCAGAGGATGCAGCAGAAACCCCTGGGGTCTCCCCCACTATCCCCACTCTGTAGGGGCCTGGGATAGTGTGTGTCCCGCCCTGGTAGTCTAGAGGGGTCCCAGTGTAGGAGACCCCTAGGTGCATGCCCTGCTGTTTGCAGTGTGGGTATATTGCAGGGGGGGGTCCCAGTGCAGAGACCGGTGCAAAGTGCACAGCAGGGTCTCCCCTAAACGTGTGTCCTACCTTCAGGGGGTTTCCCCTTGCAGAGGGTGCAGGAAAGATCCTGGTAGCATGCTTCAGTGTTTGTAGCTGATGATGGCCATTTTCCCTTAGTCTGGCTGTTCTCCGGTTGGTGGATGCCGCCGTGGATGCAGCCCGTCCAGGTGGATTTAATATCACACCCCCTGATCCATCTGATAGCGAGGATGATTCCTCCATGGTCGCAGCAGCGAATGAAAAAGCTCTGGTAGTCGCACTTATCACTGCAGTGTGTGACACTTTAAAAAAAAAAGGATGCGGCTGATGTAGCCACAGGCAGGGCTGTGTCATTTGGTACACATTAGTCACCTCACACTCCAAAGGTGTTTATGTGCCTTATGTTGACAGGTTTTCCTGTAAGGAATGGGAACAACCAAAATTACCCATTGTGGTCCCCAAACATTTTGCTGTATGTTACCCTTTTGTGGAGTCACTTTTTAAACAGTGAACTAGTGGTGGACCCTACTGTTTCCAGGTTGAACAAAACTACCATGATCCCAGTAGAGGAATCCCCATCCTTTAAGGACCCGGCTGACAGGAAAGCAGAGGCTGTGGCATGTAGCATGTTTACTATGGCTGGTTCAGCATTGCGGCCAGTCTTTGCCTCAGCCCTGGTGTCACAGACCCTAACTGAATTGCCAAGCTTTTGCTCCAGGACCTGGGGGTTGAGCAGGTCCTTGCTGCTTATGTTGATTTAGCGGACCAGTTGGTCCATGGGCTGCAGTTTATTTGTGATGCAGCTATGGATAAAGCTCCTGTGCTGTCCAAACTTTCTGTTTCAGCGGTGGTGATTAGGCGCGTGCTGTGGCTTAAGAAATGGTCCACAGACCAAGCTTCTAGGAGAGCTCTCATTAATCTGCCCTTTCAAGGCGATCGCCTGTTTGGGGCTACCCTGGATGATGACATTAAGGGTATCACGGGGGGGGGGGGGGAGTACCTTTCTGCCATAGTCTAGGAAAGTGAAGGAGCCTTGTCACAGACGGGGGCCCTCCTCCTCAGCCCATAGAAAATTATTTTGTGCTTCTGGGATGGAGAATAGGGGAAATAGATCTTTCAAATCTTCCCCAGGAGTTTCCAAGCATCCTTGGTCTGATAAGCCTAGAGCTAGCTTCTCCAGACCTGCAGACAAGACCCCTTCAGCATGAAGGTCTGCCGTCACCCTTTGCTGGTTTCCGGCCTCATGGACTTCTTTGATGAGCATCAAGGAGATCCACAAAATGTTTCTTTTGGGGGTACCCAGAAAGGGGGACAAAGCTTGTCCTTTTTCAGGTTTTAGGTCATGAGTCTCCTTGTGCAGATTTAATTCCTGCAAAGGTTCAGGTGATGTCTGAACTACCTAAGGTCCCCCCTATCCCTGTCCAGGGAATTGATTTACCTAGGTCTGATTCGATTTCTGACCAGGGTGGTCCTTCATCTGCACAAACTTCAGGGATTATAGGCCATGATTCACCGGCTGCTGTCACACAGATAGTTCTCCCTCCCATTTTGCATACAGGTTCTGAGTCTGGTGGTATCCAACTTCAAGTCAGTTCTGTTTTACATGCAGCTGCTTTAGCAGGTTCGGCTCCACAGGAGGATACCGAAGTTCGTGAAAAGGTCTCGGGGTCCTCTAACAGACGCTACAGGCATCCTAGGGCCACAGTAAATCTTCTTCTGCAGTTCCTGCAAGGAATCAAGGGCGAGGATCTTCCAATAATCCTGGTGGCTGTAAACGTCCTTTGGGGGCTTCCTCTCAGAGAAGAACAGTTGTCCCAAGGGCTGATCTACCATCCTGCTTTACAGTCGTTGGTTTTAATGGCTTAGCTATTGAAAGCCAGGTACTGAGGGATAGAGGTCTGTCTAGATCAGTGATCCCTACTATGGTGAAGGCAAGGAAGTAATATTCTAGCAAGATATACCATCGTACGTGCAAAGCGTACATTTCTTGATGTGAGTCGATTGGCGCTCATCCTCGATTGTTTTCTGTGGCTCGGATCCTAACCTTTCTTCAACAGGGCGTTGACCAGAAGTTGGCCTTGAGTACCATCAAGGGCCAGGTGTCTGCCCTGGCCACCTTCTTTCAGCAACCCCTAGCTTTGCACTCTTTAGTTCGTACCTTCCTTCAGGGGGTTCGACATGTGGCTCCACCTGTACGGTCTCTTTTGCCACCATGGGATTTAAATGTAGTACTTTCAGTTCTCCAGAAACCTCCATTTGAGAATATTGGGGAGATTCCCTTGCCTGCGTTATCCCAGAAGGTGACATTCTTGATGGCTATTACCTCTGCCCGCAGGGTATCGGAATTGTTGGCATTATCCTGTCGCAGTCTCTATTTAGTGGTCCACATGGATGAAGTGGTTCTTCGTCCCTGTCCATCATTCCGGCCCAAAGTTGTCTCTGACTTCCATTTGAATGAGGACATTGTGTTGCCTTCCTTGTGTCCCAAGCCAGCTCATCCCAAGGAAATTGCCTTGCATACCTTGGATGTGGTTTGTGCGATTTGGGTGTATCTGGCAGCTACCAAGTCCTTTTGAAGGTCATACTCGCTTTTTGTTGTTACGGAGGGGCCAAGAAAAGGGCTGGACGCTTCTTTGGCTTCCATCTCCAGATGGATCAGGCAGTCAGTGACTCAGGCCTATTCCATTAAAGGTCAGGTTCCACCTTTCCCTGTCACGGCGCATTCTACTCAGGCACTGAGTGCTTCTTGGGCCTTCCGTCATCAGGCTTCAATATCGCAAGTTTGCAAGGCGGCCACTTGGTCGTCGTTGCATACCTTTACAAAATTCTATAAGGTGGGTACTTTGGCATCTCCAGATGCTTCTTTTGGCCGCAAAGTTTTGCAGGCTGCTGTTTAAGAGGGACTGTTCCCTCTTGAGGGGTGTTTTTTCTTTAAACCTTTATTTTTCAGGCGGCGCTCCTGTGACCTGGTTAAGGTCTCTTATGTTTAGCCTTGGGTTATTTTCCCCACCACATATTTTCCTTTTGGTACTGCTTTTGGAGGTCCCACTAGTTATGATTTATGGAGCTCTGTGTACGTCGATGAACGAAAGAGAAAATGGAATTTTTGTACTTAGCGTAAAATCTATTTCTCTGAGTTCATCGATGGACACAGCCCCCCATACCCTGTATGGAATTCTGATACTTCTAATACTCCTTGTTACTAAACTGATTACCTAGAGATGAGAGGGGGGTTATATACCAGCTGAGGATGTCCCATGGGCGTAGCCAGGTGTTCTGCCTAGTCCTACTCCTGGAGGAGGCAATATAACCCACTAGGTATGATTTATGGAGCGCTGTGTCCATCGATTAACTCAGAGAAATTGGTTTTACCATAAGTACAAAAATCCAATTTTTTTTTAATCTTCATTCCACTAACTGCTATAGAAATAGGGATTTTTTTTTTTCCTTGTACTTAAACACTTCCCCTCCGTACTTCATACCTGAATCATGAAAAAGCTCCATTCCTCTAAAGCAATATTAGCTTCCCCAGTACTGGCTATGCATATGTCTGCCTTATTTCTCCATCGTCCATCGACAGACGCAGCCTCATCTCCATGAATTTAGTGAGTTTATGCTCCTCTCATCAGGAGTAGTCTAGGCAGGAAAATTTGAATACACACGCCAAGGGGGCTGTCCCTCCAGGCATAAATCCACTGCACAACCCAGCACATCAGTTTGTTTTCTGCCTAGAGAAGGAGTAGACCTAGGTTTCCTGCTGGGACTCTGGTCTCAGTTATTTATTCTTTTCACAATATTTTATTTTATTTCTCTTTACTCACTTGCCAGGGAAAAATTTCCCGGTGATCTACAAGCAACGATGCCAGCTGGGGCTTCGTACTGGATAGTCTAGATCCTTAGGGTCCCCCCAGTCTGGCCTACGAGTTTGAGCAGGTTATAGTTCCAACCTAGGCCTAGCCACGACGGTGCCCCCTTGTCCGGAGGGGGACGAGCCTGCGAGCGGATGCCTCGCTGGGACACAATGACCTGGAACGCCCTGAGTCGCAGCGTACCCCTTGGCTGGCAGCACCCCCACTTCTGGTGGGAGGCAGTCTGCCCAGAGCGGAGCCCACCCGGACCATGGTATGGTGAGTAACCGTGCCCCCCTTGCCCCTGCTGGCCTTGGGAGGATGGGGGATTTGTGTCTCCCAAGAGATCCCCCTGGTCTGCCCCGGGTACATGCCCTTATGGAGTTCGACCATGACGCATGTATTTACAGTGGACATCTTTTGACCAAGAAAATGTAATGTAGTGGGCAGTTCCCGATTAAAGATGAGTGTTAAGGCAGGAGTGCCTTATTTTTTTTAGCAACTAAGGGACATTTAAAAAGAAATTAGCCTGGAGATGGACTTTAGGTTGGCCACTCGTGTTACAATCTGAATGTACAGTATTCATTCAGTCTACTTTGGATCTTCTAAAATTAAGCAAAGGCTCCACCAAAAGAATCTATTCAATTTATATTCCATCAGGCAGGCTAAAACTACTGTACATATTTGTTGGTAGGTCTAAAGGAGATTGCACAATTAGATTGCAATTTGCATCACCAGCTTAAAGCTGGCCATAGATGGATTGAATCTCAGAGGGTTCAGCAGGGACTGGTCAAGATTCGATTCATCTATGGGCAGGTTGATTATACCTAAGTTGATCCATAGATCAACGTATGTAAAACCAGCCTGTCTGAATTTTTACATGCTATTACTGCCAGTAGCTATAGACGCCAGCAATAATTGTAACAATCAAAACATGAGGTGCTGCAACCCCCTTAATTCAGACCCAAAGAGGTTAATGGATTCCCAGTGCCAGACTGATGCTTTTATAATCATTTCAATAATCGTTTGCCTACTGGGCACTTTTACCCCCTTCCTGCTCAGGCCAATTTTCAGATTTCAGCACTGTCACACTGCACGGTTATGCAACACTGTACCTAAACTAAATGTTATTATTTTTTTGAGACAGGGCTTTCTTTTGGTGGTATTTAATCACCATTGGGTTTTTTATTTTTGCTAAACAAACAAATTAAGACTGAAAACATTTTGCTAAGTTTCTGTGCCCGACTTTATAGCCCAGTCGGGAAAAGGTTAAAGCACACATTCCAAGTACAGGTAAAATTGGCAGTCCAATGGATGTACAGTGATAAGGAATTCTTTATTTAGGATGCAGGATAAAAGATTCCAATATACATAACTATAATCCAATATTAAAGAATCCATTATACATAACTATAATCTATGACTAAGGCCTCTTTAAGCTGAAATGCATTAGTGCTTTTTTTTTTCTACACTGGAATCTTTTATTCAGCATTGTAAATAAATAATCTTTTTATTGCTGCGCATCCATTGAACTTTCGACTTTACCTGTACTTGGAAAGTAATCGCTGTGTTCTGCTGGAAGAGAATACTCCCCACCGGCAGAACACAATAGCTCAGCAGGAGGGATTCCCTATCGATACTAACGGTTCTTTTGGGAATCAAGTGATTTTCTTTCCTTACCATGGTTTATACTATATAAGAATATTGAATCATCTAAGACTCACCAAAGGGTCAAGTCTCCAACAGGATCCACCACATATGGGATTTCTCTAGGGCTGCAACTAACGATTATTTTCATAATCGATTAGTTGGCCAATTGTTATTTCGATCAAACAGATAATAACTTTAAACAAAAAGTGTGGTGTGTAAATTTTATAAAAAAAATAAAAAATGATCACTAAATATCTCTATGCAGTGGTAAATCAAAAAAACCAACTATATGGTTAGGGAGCAAAATCTCTAATACACTCTGAGAATAACAAACAGAAGAGATATACTGTATTAGAGTTTGAATCTGGCAAATATCATCAGACTCCGAGATCAAATTTTTTATCTAAAGAAAAAAAAATGAAAGGCTTTCTGATTTTCATATAGAACTGTAATATATTATGTATGACAGACTCCCTTGTCATAGGTAGGTGGCTTGATAAAAGCTGAGCCTGCTTTCACTTATGCCGGCCATACAAAAACAATGTCTTCCTTCAAAAAAAAATGTAATTTTAAGAACATTTGTTCGATTGTCTAATCGTTAGTGGGGTCAAATTGACGTTCGTTTTCGACCACAGTGATGGGAAGATTCGAAAGAGAAGAATAGAAAAATTCTTGATCAAAGGAATTTTCAGACAGTGTATGTGGTTTTCGTTCAGAAATTACAATCATTTTAAAACTGAATGTTAAAAGCAAATGAAATTTTCAAACGACATTCTTTCATTCAGCGAATGTACAAAGATTTTTCGTATGAATATTCTTGTCCGAAAATCGATGTGTATGGCCAGCATAAGGCACGGTTCACACCTATGCAGTTTGCTTTTCATGCTTTTTGCTGTGAGTTCTGTGCACGATATTATGCTGCGATTTGCGTTTTACATTTTTTAAGCTTTTTTTTGGCCAATTTGTTGTTGAGCAGATTAAAAAATAAACAACAAACATGTTATACTTACCTGCTCTGTGTAATGTTTTTGCACAGAGCAGCCCTGATTCTCCTCTTCTGGGGTCCCCCTGACGCTTCTGACTTCTCCTGCCTTCAGAGTGCCCCAATAGCAAGCTGCAAAGTATAGTATAGAGTGCCCCTATAGCAAGGTAAAAAAAAAACTTCTGCCTTTAGAACCACTCATTTCCTGCCCAGGACAACATGTCCTAGGAGGCATTGCTCCTCACACATTCACAAGTTCTAAGGCACTTACTGACATCTGCGGACGGTGTACTGATCTGAATATGTGCTTCGGTGATTTTTCTGATATGTAAACAAATAATGCATCCTGTAAGCAGACCAACTAATCAGCTGACCAACTAATCGATTATAAAAATAGTTGACAACTGTTTTCATAATCGATTAGTTGTCAATAAATCGATTCGTTGTTTCGGCCCTAGATTTCTCACATAGGCCTGTGACCAAAGAGTAGCTTGACTGGTGACAGCTGATGTTGCACTCAGGAGATTGATTAGTAGGCAGAGATAATGTCCATAAAAATGCTCAGGGGAGATGGTGTTCAGACAGAGTCACAACACTGACAGAAGTCAGTTCAGCCTGAAAAACAGAATAGACTATTTTGTTCAGGCACTGTTCCAGTACAGTAAGTAAAATTTACCTTTGACACCAGATGTATACTGACAGCATGTCCCAACTCCAAATGCTCATAAAGTAATTTCACTTGTTCACAAGTTGTAGTAAATTGTAAAATAGACTAAACGGGTAAAGTGTTCAAGCCATTATGATGATATTCTGAATCCTAGGCTCCAGTTAAGGTCCAAGGGGAAGGGGGTTTGTCATGACTAGGACTGGCAATTTAGTAGATCATAGATCCGGTGGACAGGATTTTGAATAGGACAACACTGTCACCTTGTCTATCCAGAACTAAGCTGGATGACAATCCCCCACTAACAAAAGCCATGACAGAAATTCTTAAAGGGAGGGTGGGTGGAAGCAGCACACCATCCCCAGCTGGGTCTCCTGAGGCGGCAGGCAAGCCGCCAGCTTTTTAACCTGTGTGCGGCTTCAGCCGCCCAATTTGATTAGTCAGACAGTGTTGCCACGCAGTTTAACCAATGGCTATCTCCCAGAGCAACCTATAACCAAAGGAGATCTTAGAGGACAGTAGCCCTTTGTACTGTCCCATGGAGCCCTGCATAAGCACTAGGGGCTCAATTGTGGGACAGCACAAAGGATTTAAAAGTATTTAAAATAAAGAGACAAATGCAATTTTTATTTTTATGGGCCATAATGGCCACTGAATTTCTTAATGGGTAACCCAAACTTGAATAATAATCCATAATCGGCAATATATTTTAACCTTAAAGTTACAAAACCATTAATCATTTATTTATTAATACTATCACCTAGTCCATCCAGAACTGAGCTGGATGACAAACTCCCACTAACAAACGCCATGGCAGAAATTCATAAAGGGTGGGTGGGTCGGAGCAGTGCGGTGCTCCCTCTTCAGCAGGGTCTCCTCAGGCAGCAGGCAAGGCAGGCAAGCCGCCAGCTTTATAACCTGTGTGCGGCTCCCCGGGCGCTCCCGCGAGCGCGCATCAGGGAAAATCTGTGTCGGCCATGTCCCTTGGACACAGCCAATCACAGATTGTGGTAAATGGCCAATCACAACGGCCATTTACCACGTGATCGGCCCATCCAATGAGAGATGATCTCATATGTAAACATATGAGAACATCTCTCATCGCCAGCGCTCCTTCCTCACACAGAGACTGCAGTGTGAGGAAGGAACAGAGCCGATCAGCCGTCGGGGACACAGAGGAATGTAATCAGGGCACTGATCACCAGTGCCCTGATTACACAAGGTAAATAAAACACACTAAGTGCCCACCATGAGTGCCCACAGTGCCCGCCATCAGTGCCCCCCATCAGTGCCCACAATCAGTGCCCATAGTGCTGCCAGTCAGTGCCCATCAGTGCCTGCTCATCTAGGCACTGATGAGCACTGACTGGCAGCACTATGGGCACTGAGTGTGGGCACTGATGGTGCTGCCCATCAGTGCT